>NW_010209051.1:86517-112964 GCF_000695765.1 Mesitornis unicolor
AGCTTAATCTTTAACACCATACAACAATGTTCTAGGAGTACCTCATTAAGGACAGAAAAATTAAAGGGCATGCTAAAGGGCACCTGGACTGTGTCACAGCTAAAACATGGTCTTTCAAGTGACACAGTGACGGTTTTGTTCCAGTATTTCAGTAGGTCCCTTGCTGTCCCACGCAGCCTTTCAACTCTCCACATCTTTACCAGACAGGCTTATTCATGCTCTGAATTTGTTTTCTGCATTTCACCTTGGAAAATACCATTCATATCACTGCTATTATCTGTGTACTTCTTTTGAATAGCAAAAAAGCCGCCATAAAGTGCTGTTAAACCTATGTGATATCAGCAGTTATTTTCATGTTCTCCACTCCATGGACTGTCTGTACATCCCTTCTCCCAGCCCCCACTGAAGAACGAACCCTCCCCCTCCGAAAGTCCCAACCGATCACACATTTGGCAGCTAGCAATAATTATTTTGGAGTCCCATGGCTGCAACTGAGCAGAATCACCATGAGTTCTGTGAGCAGCTTAATTTGGTCATTTTGGATAATCTATTTGTTTTAGTGTTATGTAGTTTAGATTGATTTTGCTATTATTTTCAGCTTCACAGGATAGAACATTGGCAAATAACCTCTTTTTTTAAATTGTGGCAATCATTAACTGTCAGCAGACCATCAGACAATCAAACTGCCACCAGCAGAGATCACTCTGTAGGAGGGAAAAGACCATGAGCTCCATAGGCACTCTCAGGCCAGGCTTAGGCACAGCTAGTACTCAGTGAACACAGCAAAAGCCAGCCAGCCTTCCCACTTCTGGCCCCACACAACCATGGAAATCCAGTTTTCCTCTGTGAAAAGAGGCTTTAGGGGCCCATAAGGCTGCAGTGTGGCTTTGCTCCTCTCTGAGGGAGCAGGCACACACAAGACATAGCTCTGAGCATCCTCTGCAGAACTCAAATCTTGCTTGCTGAAATTCTGTACCCAGGCATGCGGCAAACTGTCAGCTGCCTCGTTTGCAGATCACCTGTTGGTACCACCCTGCATCCCCTCAGTAACACATCTGAGCTCCAGAGCACTGGTGGGGAAAATTAAAACCACCCCCAGCTCTGAGCTCTGGACCTAAGATAGTTGGCCAAAGCCAACTTTTCTGTTCCCCAAGCCACTCCTTACTTTGCCATTTCTTTGCTGACTTTTCTTGCTCCTCCTCTTCTTCACCACCTACCCAACATCTCAGGCAAACCTTTAGCAGCAGCTCCACATCTTCAGACCCTCATCTTCACACTGAACCCTCCTGTTTCAGCCAGCCCTAGCCAGTAACACAACACAGCGCATCCCAACACTTACCTAAAAGCTTACATTAAAAAAAAAACACTCTCCAAACTCCATCACCAGCCCATCCTTCCATCAGAAGCAGCCCTCTCCTGCTGGGCTTTGTCCCTTTTAGCTATAACTCAGTGCAGCTGTGGCAGGCAGGGCTGACTGAACAGGGCTGATGAACAGGGTGATAGGCAGCCCTGTTGTATGTGGACACCAGTTCTTCTGAGATGATAAGCATGGAGGGTGGGCAATCAAATACCATATCTTTTTTCCCACCAAATTTAAGATTTCAGGAAGTCAGGGAGAAGTAGACCTCCTATTTAGAAAGCATTGTTCACATAGCGGCATGGCGGGGTTTGATGCTTCTCTACAAATTATCTGCAAGTATCATAAAACAAAACTCCTACTGATGCTTGCTCCCAGGATTAAAATTGTTTGAGGACTGGGACATAGTTCCAGCAACAAAAATCCTTCTCCTTAGAGTTTCTTATTGATGAGATGTCAAAGCTATCTGTCTGACATCTCCTAGCCTTAAGAAGAAATCCACCCTCCTTTTTGCTCCAGCCGATCTGGCCTTTTCATGGCTCAGAACAGCACACATCCCTTCACTGACTGTGCTGCACCAGAGGCAACACTCTTCATTTCCCAGAAGATTATATGAAGTCTTTTACCAGGCCAAATACTTTAAATAAACATTTGAAGACATGTTCCCATTCTGGGAATTCTTCAACACAAACAGATGGATAGATAGATGCAGTAGATTAGTTTGGGTACAACATGATCCAACATGATACTCAAGTGATTTAAGCAAGGGAACCACATGCAATGCACTGCTAAAGGAAAAATAACGTGTTTTCTTGTCAAGACCATCAAGATATTCTGACACTAACCCTCTCCCTGCATACAATTCCCATACAAATATGCCCTGCTATCATCCATGGCCAGATGGCCACAAGTCCCTCCCTGTTTCTCAAAGTGAGCATCATAGGGCAAATTTTTTTCCCACACACCTTGGATTACAACAACTCTGGGGGAGACTCTAGTGGAACATTTCCGGTGAGGCCAGTACAGGACTGACAGCACAACCAGTTTTGTCCAAGGAGAGATTTGGACACCAGACAGGGAAGAGAAGCAGCACACATCAAGGCTTACTTAATGTCCAGTCAGGCCTTCACATCTTCTTCTCACTCACCTTCATATAATAGGCTACCCTTTTCCTAAATATTTGTTTGAAAACAGTTACTGAGTTTGTCCTGGAATCTGGAAAGAGCAACTCTGAGGTTGTGGTATCCAGCAAAGCTGCTGTGCTACCCCAGCCTGGCTCTGTCTGAAGGCAACATCTCTTTCCCCAGGCAGGCTTTTGAAGAGCTGTCACCCTGTGACGTCTAACGTTCTGCTCATGTGCCCTGTTCTTGGATGCCAGCCCTTTGTACTCAGTCCTATTTCACTATCAGAGCAAGAAGAGCAGCTGTAGAAACTGCAGCAGTCACAGCTGCGAGGGCTGGGGTGGTGTAACCTCCTTGCAAAGGGGATGGCATGGTGGTAGCCAGGTGACCACTGATGACTTTAGCCTGTTTCTTCCTGGCATAAGGGTTATGTCCTGGTTGAGACCTGACACTGACACCTCAGTTTACCTCCTTCCCAGTCATTTCACAAAGCTTTCACCTTACTGAGTGGTTCCTGGAGTGTTTTGTGGGGAGGGGTAGGACTTGCTTCACCCAAATGCCTGCATGGCTTTCCCCATCTGTGGGGACATTCAGTGTCCTTGGTCTTCCCTTAGTACTGCTTCTTTTTTGTATCAATTATCGCTCTTGGGAAAACAGCTAGTATACATGATGATCAGACAGTCTGATAAAGGAAAAATTACACATATTACACATACTACACTGGAAAGGGAAATGAAAGATTTTTTTCAGGCCTCTGTGTGCACTAATAGGCTTTAATTGCCTGGAACTCCCACCCATCACCTATGGGTCTAAGAGCTATGCACAGTTTCTAGTTTTGTCTTCAACTACTCCTGACTGAACTGCTGCATGGACAATATCTTCCCTTGCCTGATGGAGACCACAGGCTCACCAGAGCCTCTCACAGTCACCTTGTTCAGTGTGCTGAGGTTGCACTCTGGCTGGTGAGGGTCCTGCTGGTCACCCTCTGTCCCCAGCTTGGTCTTACTTTCCTTGGCTTTCCTTTCCTGCTAGATTTCATGGGTAGGCAAGATGGAAAAGGGAGGAGGGAAGGAGAAAAAACTGCTCCTGTGCTCAGACTGTCACAGGATAAACAGCAAAGGCTGAGCCAGGATGTGATGGTTGTTTGTAGCAGGCAAATCTGGAAATTAAAAATAAGTCACCTGGTTGGTGAGGAATACAACAAACCACACTTTCTACTGTCCCATGCAGTGCCCCTTTACTGACCTTGGAAAGATGGAGGGGATAAGACCCCACAGCTCACCTGCTTGACTGTGACCATATGATCAGCTTGTGAAAAGTTGCATTTTCAGGGTGCAGTTCAGCTCTGGTGAAAGCCTCTGGCAAACTCCTACTGCTTTCAGTAACATGCATGGAGAAATCCAGAAACACCAGGCGCTCTGTTGAAGTAACTTGATGGATTTGTCAAACACATTTTTGCAATTATAATATGTTTTTATGTGGTGCAGAATCACAAGCTTTTTGTCCATCTGATACAGCTTAAATGCCTTGAACTGCTTATAATGGAAAGCTGTCCTTTCGTGTGCTGGTGCCATACCACATCACGTTGAGAAGGGAGTTTGGAGGCAGCATGTGCCAAGGATAGGAAGAGAGCAGTTTGCTATGGTGGGACTATACTATGTGTACGAGTCTTGACTTGGGAGGGTGGGAGATGACCTGTACTGGTGGTATTGTCGGCTTTGGGAGGATGGGAGCATGTCCTTGGGATTGGCAAAGCTCCCTTGCATGGAGTATGCAGGATGGCAGAAGAAAAGTGTTCCCATCCCTTGGCAGATGGTGCAGGGCCCATGCAGCAGGGAGGAGAGAACTCCTGGGTGGTGGGCACAGACCATGGCAGGGAGATGGCTGCCCACACTCTGTATGAGATTAATATGTCTTGCTTTGCCAGGAGGTGTGGCCTCAGGGTCGGAGGAGAGGGTAAGTGCCCAAGAAGATATGGGGAAAGAAATGTCACGTCTTGTTAATTGTCCTGGGAGTAAGGGAAGGGAGAGCAGCTATGCTCTGCAAGATACAAATGCTCCTGTGAAGTTGGATACATGCTGGGTTGGGAGGAGATGCATTTGCAGCTCCACAGGTGAGATGCTGGTCCCCTGGGTCTGCCAGCGCAATGGCACTCAGGAAGAGGGCTTAGCTTTGTGCTGGAGACTCCTTCTCCCAGTTGATCCCAGACAGAGACCATGTTACCTTGCTACTGCTCAGTGGAAAGCAGAAGAGGTGGAGGAGGTGCAGGTGCTCCCTGGACAGCAATGCAGGTGTTGGGGGCTGTAGGAACTCACTCATGATCATTTCCAAGCGTAACGTGGACTCAGTGCAAAGAGCCTCAGACATCAGGTACATAGACAAGTAGGCTTTAATGGTCCTCAGCAGGCAACCTTGGTCCTGCCAGGCTTCCCATGGCACAGTTGGGAAGGTCAAAGCTGTCATGCACAAGTGACAACATGACTGATGGTGACACGGGGGAACAACAGGAACAGGAGAGATAAGGCTCTGTCCAGGTCTTCCCTGACAGCAGTGGGAGTTTTGAGAGCAGCTGGTGTTGATCTGATGTCCTGTCCTGGGTTGGGAAGGATGAGGAGCACGTAGGGGAAGATCTGGTCCTCAGCTCCGTTTTGCACAGTGCTACGTGGGAGTAACTCAGCTCCTGGCACTGCAGTTTTCAGTCCTTCCCTCTGCTCTGAGCGCATGGGGACAGTCTCTCCTTCTCGCAGACCCCTGCTCCATAATTTGGTGGTGCACCCTGAGTTTGGGTCTTTTCAAACCTCTCATCAGGAGCCTGAGAAGGGGATAGGGAATTTCCTTGCAGTGATCCCACTTCTGATGCTGAATTTGCAACAGACACTTATCATGAATTAATTATGCACTATTAGTATCCATTATTCATTCCTATTATGTGTACATACATGTGTGGCACTGAATAATAAGGGCATTATGCCAAACAATTAAATGGCCCTCCACCAAGAAACAGCCTTGAGAGGAGGGAGCGTATTGCAAACAGAGAGGGTTTAGTGAGGACTAACATAAAACTGAACAGGAGGAGGAGGCAAACAGACCGTGGAGGAGGAAAGCCAGGGCAGAAGGCAAGAAACTGGAAGTGATGTGTGAGTTACAGCTGGTTGAACAGACTATTTTTCATGTGAGTGGCTGAACCTAAAGCAATCAGAGGAAATTTGGGTCAACTGTTTTGGCAAAACAAAATAAGACCCGAAAGATCATTAAAGTCAAGCCTAAGTGGTTCCTTCAACATGCAGAGAAAAATTCCCTTTATTGTCTAGTCTGGTTTTTAACGTTAGGCTAAACAAAATTTACATCAGTTTTGAAATCTTAGAAAAGGCCATTTTAAAACATTCCAGTTTGATGTCAAAACAAAATTGTTTCAACATATCCTGAATGTTTTTGGCTGAAATTCTTTCTGGAATTTACTCAAATTCGCACATAGGTTGGGTCTACCTCAAAAAGGAAAATTTTTCAGGAATCTGGCTTTTTTTTTTTTAATTATTCATGGCATGGTGGGCAAGGGAGAGGAAGGAATCACCCAGTGCTCAGATGAGAAAAGCAGATCAACCAGTGCAGCTCAGAGATGCAGTTTGTGTGTGAAACACCAGAGCTGCAGCAAAGCAGAGAGGGGAAGATCAGGTTTTCAGAATCTGTCTCAACTGATGGAGATAATGACAAGTGCCACATTCCCGATTTCTTTTTTCAGGAATTCTCTTCTTTAATAAACTCATACTAACAAATTGATCACAGCCTCTCTGGTATTCAGCACATATCAAAGCCATTTTTAATATTGAAGAGAACACTTTAGGTGAAAAATAGGAACCGGTGCCAGACTTTGTAGAGATCTAAATCTACCTCAGCTTAATACAATTGAATTAATGTGCTCTCGTCACTTGCCTGCTACTTAATATGTTCAAGGATGTCTGCATCTGAGCTTTGGTCAATGCTGAAACCAGAGTCCAAAAATCTCACGAGAGACAAGGACCAGTGGGACTTGCCCATGGTGTTCCCTGTAAGCTGCGCCCGAGCTAGGGAGCCTCCAGCAAGCTCATATGAGCAACACACTGCAGTCACCTACCCCATGCGACTTGGAAATACCTCCTCTGTGCTGTTTTGACCGGACTTCAATAGGCTGAACCCAGCAGGGCAAGTACATTCATGTAAACCTGCTGGAGGGTTTGGGGTAGTTCTTTTTTCTATATTCTCAGTGAAGTGTTTGTAACAGAATAATTCTAGTGAGATAACTAGACAAAGAGTAACTTTTTTTCACAGGAGCATCCAACATGCTGAAGACCTTGTTTTCTAAACCAACATAACTAAACCAGCTCTAAAAAGAAAATCAACAAATGCCTAGGTGAGCTTTAAACCTACGGTTAAGTGCATTTCATTAGACTTGTGCAAATGCTGTAAGGATGCCCTAATTTTCTAGTGCAATTTAGTCTGAGCCCACGAGGAAAACATTACGATTAACTCCCCTGCCTCCAAAATATACATTTCTTAACCCAAACTGAGAGCACCCAGACTGGTATTGTTCACTTGAATCACCTACCAGTTCAGATAACTGGTTTAGGCAGAACCTGAGGTATGTGGAGGTGGTTTGCTCTTCATACAGAGAGCAATGATCCATCCAGATACTTCATCTGGTTCTTGCAACCATCCAGGCTGTATACAGGAAGCAGACATACAGGGACAGAGCTTATCCTGGACTGTTTTTCCTGGTGTTCAGTTAAAACAGTGCTCAACCCAATGTGGGCTTCCCCTTTTGCTCTGTAAGTAAAGCTGGGGGTGAGAAAATGGTTTGCTTTCCTGAAGGAGGTTGGGAAGGAGCAGTTGAGGTTTGCATTAAGAGTAACAGATCTCAAAGGAAAGAGGAATCCGAGGCTCAGAATGGCACATTTGTTTTCTGCAGCTACAGCTGAGTTTTGGCATAGTCAGGTCCTGTGGGGAGTTACAAGTCACTTTTCCCCAAGATGCAGGAGCTTTTCTGCAGCTGCAGAAATTCCCAGAGTGATGAGGGCTGAATCAGAGATCACCACCCTCCTCTTTCTATTCCTCATGCTCTCCCAAACCTTTCTTTCTCATATACCCTTTCTACCCATGAGAGGCTTCATCTGCACAGAAAAGTTGCATCAGTTTTACATAACATAGAGTTGAAGCCAAAACAGGCACCTGCACAGACCCTCTTCTTGGCACCCCTTGTGCCAGCTTTCAGTGCCAAGAGCATCTCCTCCTGCTCCTCAGCGACAGCATTACTTGTCTCAGGGCTTCATAGCTGGCCCCAAGAAAGAGAACAGCCACTCCGTATCTCTCCTTTGCACTCCTACCTGCCTTGGTCAGCAAGACTCAAGTACCAACTGGTCCCATTTAATTTCAGATGCAGGAGGAGAGTCCCAGGAGTATCTCACAGTGGCTAAAGCAGCACTGCTCGCCTTGCCATGGGCTGTGCAAGCTCCTCTCATGGCCACAACTGTAACACTACATTAATAGCTACAGAGGGATGTGGAGAGCAAGGAACAAAGCCAGCCATCAGCACCACATGTTCTTGGCTGGCAGGAGCTCTGCACCGCAGGAGGCTGCAGGCAAACCAGGGCCATAGGGAGCAGTGTGCATGGAGCAGCCAATGGTGGCTTATCAGCAAGGTGCTTCTTGGGGCATCCCACCGAGAGATCAGGTCTTTGTGGGAACAGCAGCAGCATTTTGCAGGCCTGGGACTGCAGAGATGAGCTGTTGGCAGACTGATCATGCCCAAAGGGACTTTGCAAAGAGCTGGGTGGGTGGCTGACAGCCTGGGAAAGGAGCCATTCAAAAGCAGAGGGAAATAATTTTTTCCAGTTCAGGTGTGGTTTTGATGTTTCATATGCATTTTTTCAGTCTAAATGAGGATGAAAATTTCAAATGGGAAAATAGGTTCTAAAATGGACCAGATAAGCACATTTGAGATCCAGAAACACTGTTCTGGTAATTTTTGTGTTTCATTTCCCTGTTGCTCTTTAAATGCCATGTATTTTGAGCTATGAGTGGATATAAATTTATGGGGAAAAAAGATTGATCTTTTTGTTTAGAGCATATTTGTACAGGTTTTTTGAAAACTTTTTTGAAAACGTATAATTTATTGAGACCTTCGCTGTCCCACATCTACTTTGGACTTTACAGAATTGTTCTTTGACCACTGAAAAAGAGAAGAATTCACCAAGACACTCACAGCCCCTCTGTGGCATTCTGCAAGGACTATGTAAGTCAAGGTCATGACTACATTCGTATACCCAAGAGACTCTATTTCTAGACTCCCAAAGGAAATTAAGAAGTCAGAGGCCTGTGAACTGAGATTCATTCTTGTTCAAAAGTGTCTGGTGAACTAAGGCTAAATTTCAGCTTCATAATAAGAAGTGAAGGAGGGCAGACATCATTTTCTCTGTGGGTTTTACTCAGTGGCAGGGTTCAAAGGTACAACGAAAGCCATGAGTGGGTTAAAAGCAAAGCTCTCAAATCTAGAAAAGCCTGGATTTGACTTATAATAGCAGAGAAGAAAGCCGGTGAATACCAGACAGCACATTTGCTTCAGGTAACTGGTCTACTTTTGTCTTATTGCCCACCTGAAGCTTCACAAGAAGTATTAGGACAGCATCATGAAACAAATCCAAAACATGCTTGATGTTGCACAAATGTGAAGGCAAGAGACTAACTAATTCCAAAAGGCTTGGAGCTGTATTTCACCCATTCTGCAGCAGCCACTGCTGTGTTGGGCACCCCTCTTGGGAAGACCACATCCCCCTGGTCCAATCACAGCATGGTGGCAGTCATCTCCCACTCCTGGTGGGGACAGCAGGAGCAGGGCAGTCACCATGAGCTGTGTAACAGTGGTGTTTGGGGAGAAAAGGCCTTTTCTGCTTTGAGGAGTAGTGGCCAACCTTAGCACTAGGTACCTCTGGCAAGCTGTGGCACTGGCAGCTTTTTGCTGTGCATTTATGGAGATGCTATATGGCCATTGCTCTGATGCCTTTCCTCGCTATCACCCTCATGCAGCCTCTCAACCGTCTTCTTGTACCCCCTCCTCTGTGTCCTTGCCACTGCCCTGCTGCCAGTCCCCCCATGCCCACCAGCACCACTTTTCCTCTCCAGCCCTGGGGAATGTGCTCAGTTGACTGGTGAGGAGCACTGTTCAGAGAAACTCCACAAGAAGCAGAGGGCTCACGCCTCAGGTGAGGACAAGCACGCAGGACACCCAATTGTGCCATTTCCCCTTCAACCTTGCTGTATTTTTCATTTTTCCCTTGGGAGGGGTGTCAGGGGAATTTAATTTTGCTGCTTTAAACACATACAAGCTCATCTGCAATGAGAATATTGCTGCGGTCATTAAAAGCAAACAGAGCACGCGGGCTCCCGGCATCAACAGTGCTGCAGAGGGACAAGGTGAGAGCCAGCAGCCCTCCAGGGAGTCCATGACTTTTCTGGGGTGAGGACAACTGTCCTGTTTGAGGTGAAGACACTCTCCAGACCAGCCTTCAGATACAGAGCCCAGACATTCCCTGGGCAACAGGGGAAAAGACCAAACCTTTTATAACCAAGACATAAATAATCAGTGCAAGATCCTCAGGGGAATAAAAGCTCGTTATTCCCTTGGCTCCCCATCACTGCTGCTGTTTCACCAGTTTTTCACAAGACAAAACCACACTGACCTGGTCTAGCGATGGTGGCAGCCCTGTGTTGAAGTTGGCCTGGATGGCCCCCACCCCAGTGTGTAAGGCATGGAAACTTGGGGACCAGCTAAAGGGGACCCCTCACCAGACCCCAGCAAGACTGGACAGGCATCCTCAGCATTGCAAACAGCAGAGAGACAGAGGGCTTCCCCAAGCTGGGCAAGCCCTGGAGCTGGTGGGCTCTTCTGCACTCCCAGCTTGGCTTGCAGCCTCATGGCAGAGGACATGTTATGTCTGAGATACGGCAAGGTTGAATTGTGGTGTGTTAAGGCCCCAGATTAGGAAAATCTGTGTATTAGCGAAAAAAGCACTGACATTGTGCAAGATCAAGCAAGGAAGGTCAACTCTATTACATCAACTTCTATTTTGGTTGAAAATATATTTGCTTTTAGCATTAAAAAAAGTTTCTCCTGAGGTTAGTATATTAGTGGCATTTATGGGAAAAGCCAGCCACCACTGCCTTGCTTTTCAGGAATACTTTTGGATTTGTTAAGGCTCCTGGGGTGTCCAAAGTTAAAATTGTATTTTGGGTTTTGATTGTTACTGTTGCCAAAAATAAATAAAAATCAAATCCCCAAACAGAATCTCATTAGAGGTTATTTAACGGCCAATTTAAAGAGCACCTACAAAATGGATTATTAAGCTTGTGTTAGGGCAACCTGACCTGGAGTTTGGCACGGGCTTGGAGAGAAGCAAGTCCCCCTCCTTTCTGCAGGTATGCTCCTTTGCTCTGCTGCCCACCAGAGCCAAAAGCATCCATCACTGGGCCAGAGCAGCAGTGCTAGCAAGTACCAAAATAACTAAGTCAGAAATCTTGGTGCCCCACAGGGCCTGGAGCTGCTGCTGCAGGCCGTGTGTCAGTGCTGGCATTTGGGAATATGATGAGTACACGGAGAGGGAGCTGAGGGTAGAGAAGGAAGAGAGGCAATGGTGAGGATGAGCCGTAGAAGCCATGGTGGGACATCACAAGTTCCCCCGAACAATCTGGTATATGCACAGAAACTCATCGTGATGGATTCCAAGTCCTGAATTTACATCTTTGAAACTATCATCGTAAGGGAAAAGGTTAGACTATTTTTAATGCGTTTGTTCATTTTCTGAAGTGCCAGCTCAGATTAGAACTGACACCAGAAGGGTAAGTACTGAATCCTGGGCTAAATATTTCATTTCCACAGATGCTGACATCAAGTTGGTTACAAAGAAGCTCTTTTGCATTGTTTTTTTGTTTTGTGTTGTTTGCAGGCTTTCACTTTTTTTTTTTTTTTCCACAACATTCTGCTAAATTTTGGGGTGGGCAAGGGAAAAGATAATTGAGCTCAAAAAAAATTAACTTGGAACTGGAATGAAGCAAGTTGCAAGAAAATAAAAGGCTGGAGAAGTACAACCACATTACCTCTGCCTTTCTTACAATTTTCATGTGCTCAGCTGATCTGCCTCCTTCAAAGATCAAGGAGGGCTTTGCCCTAATTCATGGCAAAGACATGTTTCTCGAGTATGACCCGGGATGGGGTTCAAATTTAGGCAGAAGGGACTTCAGTCAAGGTCATGGTGGGCCTTTCAGTTTCTGTTCCCTGTGCTGTGACAGGCATCACCGATGTCAGGGAGCCCACCTGGGACACACTTGGCTTTAACAACCCCAAAGACGTGCTCCTCTGTGGCACTGTGCCTCAGACACGCAGGTGACATTGCTTCTGGTGCAGTTAGCAAAGGGCAGCTAAAGAAAAATATGATGTTGAGGAGCCACAGCTTCCTTTTGTTGTATTTCAGAGCATCACGATAAAACTTCACAAGGAAAATTACGTTTATGCTTCAATGCAGAGAGCAAAAGCATCCCATTTCCCTCTTCTGCCATTCTGGCTAAATTAGGCTCTCCCCAACACTGGTATCTTTGGAATACATCCACTGAACTTATTCTGGATTTCCACAGTGGCATCTGGGAGCAGAACATGGATCCTTATTTATTTATTAAGTCTATATGGGTTTGAGATTTGTTGTTGCAAGAAGACACTTCCTCACATATTTAATGCTCAGTTATGGAGGATTCAGTGCCACATCCAGAGGAACAGAGCCAATTAGCAGAGACAGGGCTGCAGCCGTCTGCACATTGCAATCCTCCTGTGCCTCTGCTGAGAGCGCCAGCTTCCAGGAGATCCGACCAGGGTCTTTCCTGGCTGAGGAGCCTTTGACGTCGGTGCTGATGCTGAGGCAAGGGAGACACGGATGGATTAAAATAGCACAGCTATTATCAGCTTCACTCAAAATTCTGGTTCAATTTAAATTCATTTGTCAGGAGAACAAGAAAACTGACTTTTTCTTCTAGTGGCTGTTCTCCCTCCTGGCTCCAGAAGCATCTCAGTGCCAGGAACAGCAGAGTCCAAGGCCTCACAACAGAGGCACCATTTGGCTTCTGGGAATGGTCCCAAATTCTTTCCAAACACAACTGAGTGCTGGTGGCTCAAGTTACATACCCCACTGGGCAGCAGCGAGATACAAGGGGCCAAACATCTCCTTCTGTCCCAACTACTTTTGAGGTAAGGAACCAGCCAGCACAAGGAGAAGTCTCATGGACCTGCTGTGGTCAGAAGATATTCTCTGAGCCAGGAACTGGAGTTCCAGTTTCACCTTAATTTTGGGGCAGGTGACTGTTTCTCTCTTCTGCTCTTTTGCAATAGGGAAAACAGCCATTAGTGGAAAAAAGTGCCATCTCTGAATGCAATTTTCTCTGCATTTGTACAGACTGGGATATTCTCAGATTGGTCTTTAGGAGCTGGCACATTAGATTTCCCTTACAAAAACATTTAGGTACTTGGTGCTCCAGAACCTGAGGACACCCAGTAGAACATCCCAGTTGTACATGGGTCTAGCCCACGAGAGTGACCTCAGCATGTCCTCCTCATCCCAGGACTTGAATCTCAAACTTTGGCTCTCATTTCCAGCCAAATTCCCTGCTCTTTGGGAAGCTTATGTAGGAAGAGAAAAAAGCCCCTCCCTGGCCTCACACAGCCTGCCTCCAAGTCTGAAGTAGGAGAGGATCTGCTGAGTAGCAAGGAGGAAACAAGGACCCAATTCATTGTTGCACTGTTTCCTGTGTGCTCAGGTAGTAGAAGGCATGGAGAACACTTCCAGATCTGAAACCAGCTGCCATTCCTCAGTGCACACATGCCAGAGCCAGTTTCTGCAGCTGGGTTTTAGCCATCATCCGCATCAATGGGAAGTGACTCTGTGTTGGTCTGCCTTCCCTGCATGGCCCCTTCCTTGGATCCTCAGACTGCAGGGTGCCAGCTGCTAAAACAACAACAAAGAATACAGAAAGGCTGATGCCAGTGCCCACCATCTTGTTTCCTGAATGTGAAAGTACTTGTTCTCCACCATTCCCAAGCAAGGAGAATAACAGGAAGATGACATGACTCAAACAACTGCTACTCCTTGCAGTATGAGGTACATTAACATCCTGTGCTCAGCAGTGGCTGCCTCCAGCTTGCAGCATGTGGGCAGGACAGAGATGTGCTGACAGGCAGAAACCCAGTCAAGTGGGAGTAGTGGGTAAAGACACAGCTGGACCTGGTTCTGGACAGTCTGTGTGTGATTTGGCCAGGCCAGGCAGACACAGCACAGCCCAGCCATGGCAGCTTTACGCACACACAGCCATTCCCTGCCACAGCTGACACTCAACTCAGGATTTGGCGTGAAGAGCTCCAATATCCCATGTGAGAGGCAAGTTCTGCCTGTGGGGAAACAGGGAAAAGCATGGGCAATGGAGGAGGAAAAACTGTCATAGGCCACAGTCAGTGGGTTCACAGCACCTCTGCTCCAACAGATACAGGCTTCCTCAATTGCACCCCTCTCTCCTCTCCCTCCACAATTCTGCTTCCCCCTCTTCCCCCCACCTCAACCTCCAGATCAGAAGATATTTCCCTTTCTCCTTCCTCCCTTTCTAGTGGTAATTCTTGCTGAATTCATGAAAAAAAGATGAATCCATTTCATACACAGCTGCCCATCTCAAGAGACCACTCAAGCGAGAGCAGGAGCTTCATCGCTGGGTACTCTGTGGCAGAGCCCCTGGGACGCATCCTCCCCTTCCTAGGGGATGAGGATGCTCTGCTGACGTGCTCAGCCGGGCATGAGAAGGGCTCATTAGGGACAGAGGATTCCTGTGGGCCCTGGCCATGGCATAGGCAGCGCAGCTCCACCATTCCCCTCACTCACTCTCGTCTGCACATCTCTGAGGAGGGACCCATCTCCTCTCAATACTTTCAGAGCCATCTCAGGTCTCCAGTTGGAGAAGGACACTCTCTGGTCATCCACACCAGCCCTGTAGCATGTGGGAAGACTGTCCAGGGAAGGAGGGGGACTTTATTTAATTTATTAAGTGCTGCAGCTACTCTCTGGCATGTGAAATGCCTGCCCTTCTGTAAAGCTTGTCATGAAGTTTGTAGTGGATCACTGCAACCGTTCTTTGAGGAGGTGCTTTCCAGGACTGTTTGTCCTCCTGTGCAGTTGGTGGACCAGCCTATGACTTGTTGCATCCCTGGCTCTCACCATGCTGGTCCTCTCTGCAAACCCCTTGCCTCTGACACAATGGTTATCAAGGCTCTTGCTTGCTCTGCTCCCTGCCACGCTGGAGTCACCTTGTTGGGTATCAGATGTGGTCTGGGCCTCAGCAATTTGTCAAAAAAAGAGGGAGTAACGTATCACCATGTAAAGGGGCAGTGATGGGAGCATTCATCTGCCTAAAAGATGAATTCAGCAAATAGTAGTGATTTTGCCCAGCTCACTGCTGGCCACAGCTCTCTGCGGAGCAGAGCTGACAATGCAGATTTTGAGTGGGAATATCTGCATTTGCCCATAATGGTACTTGGTGTTACTCTTTTTGTGACGCTGGTGCCTCAATGTTCCCAAATCCTGCTGGGTGCTTAAGTGTGGCCCAAAGTAGAGTCACTCAGGTAACCCAAGTAGGATTTCTCCCTTTCAGGCACAAGAAGCATCATACTGATCTGGGACTGCTACTTTGGTGTGCTAATTGCTGCTCACATCTACCTCATGAATGCAAGCCATGGCTTGTAGTTGCTTGTATGAGAGTATATGAAAAGACTGGTGTGATAGTTCTTCAGCTGCCCTCTCCAGAAACAGAGATCTCACCCTTGAAACCACTCATTGGTGAAGAGAAGGCCCCTGGCTCCTCTCTCTCTGAGGAACACTGCTTTGACCCAACCCATACCTGCAAAAATATGCAAACTCTTGACCAATCCATCTCATTCAATTAAATCCCAGAGCTGTTGGACAAGAGCTTAAAAAGTAACCAGAGGAGAGGAAAGCAGGATTGTTGCATCCCTTTGGAGAGATTTGTTCCCTGTGCTTTGGAAAGGCATGCTTCCCTCCCTCCTCAGCTCTGGAGTAATTGCCTGCACAGTTTTGATTTGGTGTTTCCCACCTCTATCCCTCTTTTCAAATTCTTGGGCCTGCTACACCTTCTGCACTGGAAACAAAGCCTTAAAATAAATTAGAGGAGAAAGGGAAAAGAAAGCACACTGATCCCACAATTAGCACAGAGCTCTTAAGCAGTCAGATCTCTGCATTTTAATTGTAATCACTCCAAACACAAAAAGCTGAAGCGTCAAACCCCACAGCTAATTCCGGCTGATTAAGTCATCCCCCTATCTCAGCACTTGTGTATGTTTCTGATTTAATTCCTTGGCCTCTGGACATAGCCCTCTGATAAAGGCAGTGCTTTATTTTTATTGTCCTTCACCCAAATTACTTTGCTTCAGTGAATCCTATTCCAGAGTCACATCTGCACACCCAAGATCTTCCCCCTGGGCTAGACCATTCCACAGGAATGGCACAGGCACCACAGGACCCAGGGACATCCCTAGCACTGCAGGTTGGTGGTGTGGGTTGAGGAGCAGGGGAAAGTAAGGCAAGAGCCAACACAGAGTTCTCAACACTCTGGAATAACTCAGGTGGGAAGAGAGATCTGCAAGACTATGATCTAACCACTGACCAAAACAGAATCACCTTTGAAGTTAACTTAGGTCCTCAGGTCTGTCCAGTCAAATAACGAGTATCCCCAAGTGCTGAGATCCCACAGACTACCTGGGCCTGTGTTTTGATGCCTTTCCCATGGACTTTTTTTCCTTTAATCTAATAGAATTTCCTCTGTTGCAATTCTGCCTCTCATCCTATTACTGTGAAAATTAATTAGCATCAAATTAAATCAGAAACAAAATACACAGCCCAAAGAAGAGCTCTCAATCCTCTGTAAAAAGCAGGGTGCACAGCACAGCCTCAGCTTTGAGCACAGCAGTCTCAATCCAAGCCTCAGATTCTAGGGATTGAGCTCCAGATCAAGAGGTGTGTAGCTTCATACACCGAGAGATAGGACTCTCAAGAAGCAGTCTCCCCCAGAATGGCTCTTCTTTCAAGTGTTCAGCATAGATACAGTGTTAGATAGTGCTACCAGTTGAACCGGATATCCTCTCCTTCCAGCCACAGACACTAAGGTAAAATCATGATGGAGACCAGAAAAAGTAATGTTTGTCACCAGTTCAATCAACATCACGAAAGCAACACTGTGTGTGGAAGGACGTGCAGCAGGGGATTGCATATGTAACAGAACAGTGCAGAAGGGGATGTGTGAAGAGGAACCCAAGGCTAGAGCTGCACATGCTGGGTCAGACTCTGTATTACTGTCCCTGCATCAGGTCCTAAAGACCTGTGTTCTTCCCAGAGCTCCAGAACCAAGTTCTTCCAGTCTTAATCTCACTTCTTATTTCCTTCTTTTCTAAGTATAACTGATAATTTTCTATCTCTGTCTTGGTTTCATTCATACTCTTAGGAGCCTGTGTTCTCTCTCATTCTTATTTCTGCTCTGTGTTTTGCCTTTGTATAATGCATCCTGTCTTCTCCATTTGTCTTCTGGCTGAAACACTTAACCAGCTGAGGTTTCCCTCTCCTCTTGGAAAGCTTACAGAAGTGCTGACGCTGCAAGCTTTGTGCCTCTCGGGAAGATGCATGGAGCAGGTAGGGTTGCTGTCCTGGGACTGTGGGTCTGAGGTTATTTTGTAAAATTAACTTTAGACTCAGCAGCTGCTGCAGCTGCTAGTACTTCAAGGGAGAAGAAAAGTGCTGATGGTAACAGCTGCCTCTATGATTTATGAGCTATATAGGAAGATCTAGCAAGCTCTGGAGAGTTGCATATGGAAGGGGATTTTCCTGTGAATGACCTTCTTTAAGAAAAGGTACTAGGCACATGTTTAAAGGGAAATTGCAGAAGACTCATTCAGTGGTGAGCAGTTTCATCTTCCTTTTGCCCCTCTACACATCAACTCCCTCCCCTGCAGTAAGGAATGATGACAAAGTGGTCAACTGAAGGCACTTTCAGGGAAAGGATCCTCTTCTGTAAAAGACTGTCCACTCACCTCTAATGTCTGTGAAGAAGATGCTTTTCACTATCCCGATACCTCATCTTGATTTTGTCCAGGAACCTTGTGTAGTGGCAAGCAGGTCAATATGTGTGCAAATATGTAGGGTGGTGAGAAGATGAGTGAAATATCCTCTTCTGTTTTATCCTCCTTTGACACCCATCTGTGGACAACCTTTTCGTACAATTAGGGTGACCTAGGGTGCACAACAGCTTTCAGCAATGCAGCAATCACATTGCCGTTGTAGATTGTAGGAGCTTCTCCCTAAGTTGCACAGCAGATACCTTATACTGCCTCCAAGGACAGTGCAATGCTTGCCCCCACTCCAGCTGGACAGCTCTACCAGTAAAGAACATTGGCTGACTGGGATGACAGTCATATCTCCTCTTTCTGAACCATCACTGGAGTGGGAGCAAGCTTTCCTCTGCAGCAGAAATCCTTGAAAATTCCCCATCAAGACCACAAATGCTCTCTGATTCTGCTGTGCTTTAGTGTATAGGGTATTGCACCAGGTGATTTACAGACCTGAACTCTATGTTTCTGTTTTTCTTGTTTGTACCACAGAATCACAGAATCGCTCGGTTGGAAAAGCCCTCTGAGATCATCACGTCCAACCGTTCCTGTCTACCCCCTAAACCATATCCTTGAGTACCTTAAGTACCATTCTTGGATGCTCTCTCTTGCTCTGCTTACATACCTCCTGGGGCACTCACGTGCTCCTGTAGTGTGAATCATCATCGTTGTTTCATAACATAAAGCCAGGTGGCAACTTTATCCAACAAAAATGTAAAAATGAGCTGTCATGTTCTTCTACGTCACCCTTGCTTCCACTGCATAAATTATGGTTATTTATTGGTCCAACAAAGCTGATCAGAAGCACTGTTGTGAGAGAGTCCCAGATGAGAAAGTTAAATTTTGTGGGGGTCTGGGGGGCATACACATATATGTATGTTGTAGGGGAAGGGAGCTCAGGAGATTTTGGACTGGGTACAGAAATACTGTTGGAGGCAAGTATTCAATAATCATTAGTTATTTGCCTTTTCAGTTCTCAAAAATATTGATTTTCACTTGAAACTTGTTAACTGATTGATAAACATTTAATGGCAGATTCCTTTAATTTATCTTTTGATAACAGGCTCCAGCAGTCACATTTATGAGAGCTTGTCTCCGTGACAGAAACTTACTTTTTGTTTTTAAATGCAAACACAGCCCTGGATGTATTCCCATGAATCAAAGAACATGTTGTTGTTTTTCTGAAGAAGGACTTAGAACTAGGCTCATGATTAATTCACCAAATTAAATTAAACCAGTTGGCAACTCTGATTTAAAGTTGGCTCATTTTCACCCATCTGACTTCAAAATGGCAGAATGGATTTCGCTCAAACTTTAGAGAAAAAAAAAAAAAGCTTACCTTTGGGAAAAGGAATAGAGACTAGAAATAGAAATATGAAATAGTAATAGTATTTGTGTATCCTCCTTGGTCATCCAATGTTAAGCAGAAGAACCAGCTCACCAGTGGCTCTGCCTGCAGGTGCATGGCAGGGGAAGAATGTCTTTGTCAGACAACGATGACATCCAAGTGCAGAACTGAGACACCACAGCGGTTCCTGCTCCTACAGGAGTGTGACCGGTGATGCTCAGCAGTGCCTTGACTTTCTGCCCTCTCCCAAAAAGAGGCTCCATCTGTATCTGCAGCACCTGCCTTTAAACTCAGTATTTTAACAAACTGGGCTGTGACTCCTGTTGCGATCTTCACAGCTTCCTGAGGAGGGTGCGTCTCCACATAGCAACTGAAAGATTAATCCAGTTGAAAATGTATTCATCATTCACCAATAAACCCACAGAGTGAAAGAATATACAGTGTAAGGATGTGGGTGGGTGAGGACGGATCTACCCTGTGGGATCGCGTACATGGTAGATGGGCCATCTCAAAACACTACTACTGTGAGCTCTGTATCATGCCACCAAAATGCTGGGGTTTTTTCTGCATGAGAAGAGTTCTTTCCTGAGGTCTTGTACAACAGACATTTTAGACTTGAAGCAGAAAGAGCATAGCCTTGTATCTGCCATATCTGCTGATACTGCTTCTTATATCAATGACTTATACTTTCAAATTGGTCTTTCATGTTTACCTGACATTTCCTAAGAGAGTGGTGTGAGTGCTATGCTGAACTCTTCACACCAGTGCAAGTACAGAGGAAAGGGATGGGTAGGTAATTTTTGCATATAGTGGATACAGGCTGAAGTCAGACCGTTTCTTGACACAGTATAATGAGTTTTAGGGAGCTTTTCTAAATCCCAATTTAGGACCTGACTTCTAAATAAACAACACAAATGAGTGATATTTAACACACTGACTATCAGAGATGAATTTTCAGTCCTAAAACTGAGATGATAATACAAAACCACTGTCCATAACAGCTTATATAAACCATATTTTTAACCAGGAACTCCTCTGGAGACTATATTTCCAGCTACAGACCCTGTTATCACCATTTGTGCCTTCGCTATTGCAAGATCAGACTCCTGCACTGTGCTTGGTATGATGTCAAAACTTAAGTGAACCCATTAACCAAAGCTGGTACCAGACCTGTGATGCTTGTCAGCTATATGCATTGCTGGGTTGTTTGACCCTGAGAACTTCTTGGTGGTTTATAGGAAGCAGGTTTTATGGTTTGATTTTTTTGGCCAAGTAGACAAAGGCCTCAAACCTACCTGTTTTGGAGGTAATAGGTCCATGGAGAAAGAGCCTTCACCCTTCAGAAGACATGTCCTGGGATGCTGAGTTACTTTTGTCTTGTTTTTGCAGCAGCCTGCCCAAACAGATCCTGCAGTCATGGAAAAGCCCTGTCTTCCTACGTAGCCCTTTTGGTGTAAGAAACAGAGTGACAGAGTTGGCTGCTGAAAGGGAACGTGGGCTTTCTCCAGGCTGTTCGTGACTGAGCAGCTCTGTTTGGGGGGAAAAGTCCACAAGCGGGATTCAAGGTTGAATCCTCTGGCTGATACTGCATTTCCCACGGGCTGGTGAGAACACATGGAACAGTTAATATTTAAACTGTTGACACAGTGCCCGATTTAGACAGCTGCTTCAGCGTCACCCTCGTTTGGAGAAGTGTATTGTCTGGGGGAAAGCCGCATGAGCTAAACACCGAGCACAGAATGTCTAGGCTCCCTCAAACCACGTGTCTGGGTGGCAGCTGAGTCGGCTCGGCTCCTTCTACTCTCCAGGCAGATAAGGGCTTTTCAGCACAAGGTCTGTTAAATGAGACTTCACAAGACAACTGGCTGGAAAAGGTTTGTTGTTCTTATTTTTCCTCCCAAAATTTGCATTCTTTTCAAAAACTGCAAAAAAAAGTGAAATTATGGTGATTCAAATGAAATGCTTTTCAGCTGTCTTGAAATAAAAAACTTTATTTCATTTAAGCTTTAGTATCCATTTCGCTCTCAATTTGTCTTTCTCTGAATTTCCCTCCTTCCGCCCCTGCCTGCCTGAAATTAGTCAATGAAAATTGTGTTGATACAGGTTAAAACATAATTTATTCTTGGACACAAAATGCTCAGAAGATATATCAACAAAAAATGAAACCTTTATGAACACTGAAGATTTCACATGCATTAAAGACATTAGTTTGAAATTTCCAAAAGTATTCTTTTTTCAGAATCCCTGTTCTTTCTCAGATTTAAGAGGCTATATATTCACTTTAATGCATGATAGCTGACAGAGAAAGGCACTAAACTCTGCCTTGTCGTTACCTTCCAAACTCTTGGAGGTTGATCTGCAGTGGTATTCCCTGCAAATAGAGTTAGGAGGGAGTGTATTGATATTCTTGCATGCTGTTATGCAAACTGATCTCGAGGATTTCTTCTTTCCAACAGCAATTTCCAGAATAAACCAATCTGAACATGGTATTAATGTTTTTACAAACTTTGCGCATCACTTTGCATACTACTATTCTCCAACTTAAATGCCCAAGCCATTGAAAAGCCAGAGAAACGTGTATTCTTTCATCACTTAAGGGCGTTTGAAAATGTGAAGCTCTATCACTATTTGAATATTCAATAAGTTGACTAGCCCCATTAATGATAACAACATCCCAGATGTTATTAACAAAAAATCCTTTCACTAGCCCATAACAGATGTGGGCAGATACTGAATTTGTTGCTGCAAACAATGCAGATCTACCCTATCTGGATTTCCACTATATTTGGGTACATACTGGTGTCAGAAAGTAGTTATCCTAGGCAGGTGGGAATCCTGAAGATTGTCTATGGATATGAAGCAGTTTTTAGCACCTTGTCCCAAACTATGACTAGAAAAAATCATTAAAGCTTTTTCCCTGTTACAGGATAAGATTGCCATGGAAACCCAGGAGAAAATAGATTAGATAGATGAGAACAGGAAAGTAAGGTGAGATTAACAGGGCTAAAATCTCACTTTAAATAAATTGAGATGGTAAAAAGAGTTTCTCCAGCAGCTAAACATACAGACAGTTATCTCTTTAATAAAATGAAGGCAGGAGGAAAAAGAGCATCACAGAATCTCTCCAGAGTGGCAGGTTAGCAGAAACTGTAACTCAGCATCACAGCTTGAAAAGATTTCTGTTGTGCTGCTCTCCTCTGCTCCATTCTCCCGTTATTTAAGCATAAACACCTCACACACTCTCCACTTCATATTTATCTTTTAAAGCTACCAAATAATCAGGTTTTACTGTTTCTACTGGGAGGCAAAGTCTCTTTAGCTTTCATCTATGATTTTGGTGAGCCTGAGACCCTCTGGACATCCAAGACTGAAGACTAAATGTCTAGCTCACGTGTTCGGTTTTGAAAGGCTTCAATGGGAAGGAAGCCCAAGAGAAGAGGGCAGCAATGCCTCCAGGGCCTCCCCAGAAGAGGGCAGCCTCTCAGCTCAGCAAGGCTTCGGGGCTTTTAAAGATAGGAACTGTCTCAACGGCTGGTGACGAAGACTAAAAGTTGAATTGTCATATTTGAAGACTGCAAGGTAATGGTTTTATGTTATATGTAGATTTTACAAAAATAAAAATCCAAAGGCAAAAAACCCCCTTCCTCAACATCATCTGCCAAGTATCACACAGGCAATTTCCTGAATGGGCAGTGGCTTTGGTCGGTATTGGAGAGGAGGACAAGGACTGGATTTCACATGTTGAGTGCTGAATGCAGCTCCTAGCTTGACTTTTTTCCTGACTTTTCACCATGGCACCCACACTGTTGCCACTGGCAGTAGGTCTCAGCTGAGAAGAGACACAGATAACTGAATGCCCAGCTGGAGCATATCAGGCAGTATAAATTTTCCTGTTTTCCTGCCTGAGTGTATGGGAGGCAATACCTCTCTTCTTCAGGGATGCAAGAGGGGGCAAGCAAATTTCCAGCATCCCTGCACTACTAATTTTCCCTGTATTTAATCCTTAGATATATGTTTATAGTATAAAGCCACTGAGGTGGGGAGCAAACCAAGCTGTGAAGAACACAGCCTGGATGGAGCATTGACACCCAGTGCAGCTGCAGTGATGGACCGTGGGGTGGTAACATCTCTCTGCAACACAGGGAAGTGGGGATTCAAAGCCAGCTCCCTCCTTTTACCTCTGGTCACAGCTGACAATGTGTCCCATCTCCCTCATAGCACCCCCATGTCCCCACAGCCCCTCGCTGAGTGACACCAACGTGCGACAGCACTCCGGTCACTCAACACACTCACTCTGCAGCGGCTGTCCAGACAGCCTTACTTGCACATCCAAAAAACTTCTAGATGACCTGAAAAGGACAAGTCTTTTAAAAAGAAATTTAGGGGCTTAAGACTCAGCCTATTCACAATAAATAACTCAATGCCTTACTCTATGTGCATCAGTCATTTCTTAAAATTATTCCATCCAATGCACTTTTGGTTCACATGACAAAGTCTAGAAGTGCTTCAGTATTTTACTTGCTTGTGGAAATGGGACTCAAAAGTCATTGAAAATGTTATCTCTAATCTTTGTTCCTCAAAGTGAAGGTAAACTACTCACCTTACGCTGGAAAAATAAGACACAGAATTTATTCTAATTTTCCCCTCTGCTCTAGGCAGTACCATAGAGCTTGTGCACATCCCAGCTCTTGGTTCAACCCTGCAGAACACTTGGGCATGCAGAAAACTTTGCTTGAGTCTCAGCAAAGTCCATTGGGACACATTTCAATTGGCATCACTACAGTTGCGTTTAAAGTTAAGGACAGGTTTGAGTCCTCTGGATGGCAAGGTTGATTTGCTTTCCAGAGGCCAATAGTACAGATTTGGCCTAAAGACAGTGCCTTGAAAATGGAAACATGTAAGAACATTCAAACCAGCTGAGAAAAGGTTGACTGTTTCTCCTTTAAAGGCTGTATTTTATAAGTGTTACTTTTGTTCTGGGTAGGAAAAAAAAAAAGCAAGCCCAAAAGCCCAAGAAAGATTCCTAACCAATTAATAATTAACAGTGTTCAAGTACATTTATGTCCACATACAGCATTTGTTAAAAAAAGAAATATTTTTTGTGTTTTAACACCTTTTTTCAAAAAGAAAGAGAATAAATCAATGTACACATTACATTATTTTGGCACTGGTATGGACCATTTTTAAAAACATTTGCTGTTAGTATTTATAATGGTTTGTACAAAATTGTAAACTATTTTCAAGTTTGTTTTTACTTCTGTTCACCATCACCTTTCAAAAACTGTCACTGCAGAAACAAAAATACCCCCAAACAAAACCCCAAAATAAAATCAAGGCAACTCTCTTTGCCCCTTCCCACCCTTTCCCCTGCCCTCCTGCCCACTCTCCCCAGAAGAAGCTGAAGGAGACAGTTTTTGAAAGCACCCGGCAGTAATTGGTGAGCACGTCCTTCCCGGGAGCCCTCCTGGCATGGCATGGGCTCCAGTGCCTCTCAGACTGACCCAGGATGGCTCTGAGAGCAGAAAGTGCCAACCACCAATCACACCTTCCCACCTCTAGAGTAGACAAAGATGGCTCTTTAGGTAATTTCATTTTATTTCTTTGTTGTTTTCCCCTTTTTTTTTTCTTTTTACTTTTTTTTTTTACAAAAATTTCTACATCTAAATCACTTTGCTAGAAACATTATTTTTCTTTCATTTTTTTTTTACATTTGTTAAAGCAGAATCTGCTTCTGTGAAAAAAGACAAGGATCAAGGTCTTATTTCATGCAGAAAATGCAAATTAAAGATCATAAAAATGGGTGGTTTGTTTCTGGGTTTTTTTGTTGTTTTTTGTTTCTTTTTTGTTGTTGTAACGCTGTACAGGATGCAACGCAACCACTCAGAGTATGTTAAGATGGTTCACAGCAGTCCCTTTGATAGTATACATTGACATTGCCATTGATCTCCCTGTCCTGTTGTCACTGTTGTTCAGTTAGTTGTTTGGCTGAATTTCAGGCCACATAAGATGTCCCCAGTTAGAGAAGACGTTGCTGCTTCTTCATCTTTGAAAGGAAGATGGATGGGTGCAGTTTGAGGGGATGATTCATTGGCATAAATGGTCTAGATTTTCCTGGGATGGATGCCCCAGCCTTGGAGGTCTAATCTTGTTTGCTTTCATACCTCTTAGCATAACATCCCTGCAGTAAGCACATAATGAGTGGGGATTTGTCCTTCAGAAACTGGTTTCTCTTCTGAAAGGGAACATGATTTGACACAAAGACATAGTATTATGATATGCCAGGCAATGGAAAGAAAAAAATACCGCAGACCGGACAATGGTCCTGCCACCAGGGTCATGTGCACGTGCCAATGGTTGGGATGTTTCTGGGTAACTCTCGAGGGTCCCCTTTATTCTCAGTTTTTCCATTTTCTCCTCCAGCACCTAGCTATCCATTTTTCCAGATGCTTGAAACTCTTCTCTGTGACAACTGCTGAGCCTTTCTGTGGGGTTGCTCACTAAGACTCTCCCCTTTTTGTCTGCCAAGTACATTGGCCCCAACTCAGTGAAGCTGTTGGATCCGGTCATGATTTTAAGCAGATGTGTAGTCATCAGGACTGTGCCGGTGCTCAGAGATGAGTGAGGGATGGGCTTTGCTGGACTGGGGCACTGTCTGAGGGTTTAATCCCACTGTGTTTCTCTGCTTTGCCCACCCCCTTCTTGCTTCAGCGCAATTGAAATGGGAGAGGGGAAGGTTGAGGCAACCTCACGTCCCTTGCTAACCTCTTCCTTCAACATTACCTAGCCTTGGCAGGCACTGGAACTCAAGGATTTCTGCCCAGTTTCTGTCTGTCAGAAGCTCCCTCCAAATACATGGGGCACAAGGCTGGTGAGATCTCTAACAACAGCCTGGAGGCTGTACTAGCAAAAGATTTATTCCTGCTCAAAACATCCCTGATGCGTCCCCAGGTGTCCCTGAGGCAGGTGGCACGGTGGTCCCCAGAACTTCAGGTCAAGTGGGCCACCATCTCTAGAGAAACAGGCCTCCCACCTGACATGTCATGATATTGCACAACAGCCACCATTACAGTGGGGAGCTAACTGGTATCCTCCTGTACCCACCACTGAAACCCTCTGGTGTCATTGGGAATGGCCATTGCCTTAGCAAAGCTTGGTGCTGCTCAGGCTCCGTGGCCTTGGCAACAGCCAGGGAATGGTGATGAGAAAGAAGAGACCAACCAAATGCACCAAACCTTACAGGTGAAAACAAAAAGGACCTGCTCTAGGACCGAGTGTGGTCAAGTGAGTCCATCCCAGCATGGGGCAGAGCATCTGACAGCAAAGAGGCAGTGCTGGTTCCTTTCTCTGCAGAGTTGAGATCAGCCACAGAGAGAAATGCCTCTGCTAATCTAAGACAGG
>NW_010209052.1:0-4436 GCF_000695765.1 Mesitornis unicolor
CAACTGAGCGATTCTGTGATTCTGTGATATAGCATTGCTAGTAGTTTTTGAAAATCTTTTTTTCTGTGGTATCCCACAGGCAGTGCTGGTTACAGGCCAATCTTGTAGACCCTTTCTGATGTGTTAGAAGACCTTGAATTACTTGCTTACAGAGAGAGGGCTTCTCTTCAACCATTTCAAATATCTTTCCTTTAACTATCTTTCTACAGGTAGCTTGTCCATGATCTAACAGATATTTATGGATAAGTCATTCCACGTATATGTGTGCTAAATTTGATTTGTAGTATGAATAAAGCATTGGGTGTTACAATGCAAAGTAACTTTGTTCAATTTTTTTCGCAGTGTTGGCCTTGATTACCTCATTAGTTTTGCATGGTGTGTGGGCAGGCAATTAGAATTTGCTAAGAGGTTGTATCTGTGTACCTGGTATTGGTATTAATGACACCTGAAGTGGCAGAAAAGAACCACTTGGCATCAGCTTCTCTCATGCTCTGGAAACTGAAAAATCTTATAAAAGGGAGGAACAAGCATGACAAAGGTCAGAAAGACAATAATAAAATAGGACTTTGCAGAAGATACATTAGTGTTTCTGATGACAAGGGAGAAGAATTTTGGTGCTATTTTTGTGTGTGTCATTCAAATAGCATATTAATGCAAGCAATGCTTTCTTTTCAGTATTTTATAGGCCAGCCAGGGAAGTAACTGAATATACTCACTTGGAGAAATAATAGAAGGCTTAGAGAAGACATCAAAGCCTGGTAGGATACTGGGATGCAGGTGCTTTTGGAAAGGCTTCAGCAATAAGAGCACTTGAGTTAAACCAGTTCTGATTCTTGACTAAAAGACCCTGCCTTGTTTATAGAGAAAACTTAAGATCATCTTCTCTTTGTTTCTTCCTTGGTGTGCAATGGCAAGACAAAGTGTTGAAAGTCTTTTGTAATGATACAGAGACAGACAAGAAGCCGATCACTTTTAAATTCCCCTACTGCTTCCATAGTTTTTAGTTTTGGTTTAATTCTTGTCATTCATCAAACTGTTTGGATGTGGTATTTGAGTTGATGGAGAGGAGTAGTAAAGCAGAGTGAAAATACTCATATCAAAGAAGACACAGAAAAGATGTGGAAATTGGGCCAAGTCAGGTTTCTATAGTTAGAATAAGAATTCCTCAAATAAACAAGCAGAAAATTGTTCTCATCTCCGGCGCCTGTGAGTCTGTTAAAGTAAAGTAGAACTGACAGAGCTACTCAGAGTCTCTGTTTGAGTTAACAGTGGTGCCATTCAGACAACAGACAGAAACCCTTCTGCATACACACACACACATATTTTTTGACAGAATTTCTCACTTTTGAAGAACCATTATTAGGAAAATACCCCTAAATAAGAGTGTGTTTATGATGTTGAAAATGACACGACTATACCCATTTGCACTGAATGTTGCTTTAGCTCAAGCTCTCACATCCAAAGATAGTGTGGTGGGAGTTGGTGGGCACCAGTAAGAACAATTCGCTGGTTTGTTTGTGACGAGTGGTAAAGAGTTAAGTGAAACTGGAAAACTGTTAGTTACTGCTGTGCACTGTATTCTGGTTAAATTCTGTTGTCACAGCTTTATCATCCGTGTAATTAAGTGTGATATTGGCTCTGTGTAGTCCCTCCTGCCTGCTTTCTTCCAGTTTATGCTGGGAGGAAGCAGAGTAGTAGGAGAAAGAAAGGGAACAGAAGCTTTTACTTGGTCTGAAGTGCTGTTAAAAGGACATCTATGGGCCTCTTACTTCATACGGTTTCATTCTGTAAATGCCACTTGAACTAAAATGTTCCCTTTCATCTTTCTGACAGAAATATGACACAGTAATTCTTTGTGAAAATGTAGATGATATGCTGCAGTAGTTACAGTGAGTTAGGATTAAGTGGCAAATGCCTACTTTTAAAGACTTAATTAAAGACACAATAGCTCTGGAAGGTCATTATTGTAATTACAGTGCTGCCTATACTGCTGTAGCCAAGTACATAGTTGTAGTATCATGTTATCTCTACATAGCATCCCGATTTGATGAGGCAGCTATTGCATACATTCCATGTCATTCACACAAGCCTTTTGCTAGTCCGTTTAAGCTTGAAAATCTGACTGAGGGCTTAGTTTACCTTTACCGGTTTTATAACGGTACGTTTCCATTAGCTTAAGTGTGACCGCTTAAGATTTTTTTATCCCCATGTGATGAAGGAAAATTAGGCCTTCTAGCTTTGGTTAAAATCTCTTAATCTGAAATTAAGGAAAAGGGCTGAAACATGACATTTCTCTTAATGCTGTGTGTGTATGTAAAGAGATTAAGAAGAAATAATAGTTCTCATCCTGGCTTAATCAACAGATAATTTGAAGAGTAGATCCACAACTGAGGAAACCATCGGATTTGTGTAAAATTAATTCTTGAAATGAAAGAATGTTAAGGGCTCACAACAACCATTTGCAGAAGTGTATTTGAAGGATCTTCAACATAAGAAGGATCTGCTGCCCGATCAAGGGAAACCTACTGAGGATGTGTTCCTACTCCAGCTACAGAAGGCATAGAGCTTGTGGGCTTTCATCCTGCTAGGGCACTCAACCACCCCGACATCTGCTGGAAAAGTAACACAGTGAGCTGTAGGTAGTCCAGGAGACTTCTGGAGTGCTCAGTGATAACTTCTTAAGCCAGGAAATAGACAGCCCTACCTAAGGGGATGCAATACTGGACCTAATGGTCACCAGTGTGAGTGAGCTCATCAAGGATGTCAAGATTGGAGGCAGCCTGGGCTGCAGTGATGGCACATTGGTGGAATTCAAATTCCTAAGGGATACGTGTCAGACAAGGAGCATAGTTAGGACCCTGAATTTTCGGAAGGCAAACTTCAAGCTTTTCAAGGAGTTAGTCAATAAGACCCCCTGGGAAACAGTCCTCAGGGACAAGGGAGCAGTACAGAGCTGGCAGATCTTTAAGGAGGCTTTCCACAGAGCAGAAGAGCTCTCAATCCCCAGGTGTAAGATATCAACCAAGGAAGGGAAGAGGCCAGCATGGTTGAGTTGAGACCTGCTGACCAGACTAAAAGGCAGGAAGGAACTGCACAGGCAGTTCAAACAGGGACAGGAATCTTGGGAAGAGTACAGGGACACTGCTCAGTTGTGTAGGGATGAGGTCAGGAAGGCCAAGGCACAGCTGGAGCTGAACTTGGCAAAGGATGCAAAGGAAAACAAGAAAGCCTTCTACAGGTATGCCAATCAGAAAAGGAAGGTTAAAGAAAGTGTGTCCCTCCCATGACCAACAATGGCAATCTAGTAGCAACAGATGAGGAGAAGGCTGAGGTTCTCAACAATGTTTTTGCCTCGGTCTTCACTGGCAACTTCTCTCCTTACTCCTCCCAGGTTGAAGGTCTGCAAGATGGGAACCAGGGGAACAATGTCCCTCCCACTGTAAGTGACAACAAGGTTTGTGACCACCTGAGGAACCTGAACATACACAAGTCCATGGGACATGATGAGATGCATCCCAGAGCCCTGAAGGAATTGGCTGATGTAGTTGTCAAGCCACTCTCCATGATATTTGAAACGTCATGACAGTCAGGTGAAGTCCCCGGTGACTGGAAGAAGGGAAACATCACACCCATGTTTAAAAAGGGTAGAAAGAAGGATCCTGGGAACTACTGATCCGTCAGCTTCACCTCTGTGCCTGGGAAGATCATGGAACAGATTCTCCGTGAAGCTATGCTGAGGCACGTGGAGGACAGGGAGGTGATTCGAGACAGCCAGCATGGCTTTACTAGGGACAAGGTCATTCCTGACCAACGTAGTGGCTTTCTATAATGGAGTAACTGCATCAGTAGACAAGGGAAGAGCTATGGATGTCATCTATCTGAACTTGTGCAAGGCCTTTGACACTGTCCCCCACAACATCCTTCTCTCAAAGTTGGAAAGACACAGATTTGATGGGTGGACTGTTCAGTGGATAAGGAATTGGCTGGATGGTCACATCCAGAGAGTAGTGGTCAATGGCTCAATGTCCAGGGGGAGATGGGTGACAAGCGGTGTCCCTCAGGGGTCTGCACTGGGACCAATGCTGTTTAATATCTTTATCAATGATATAGACATTGTGATCACAGGCACCCTCAGCAAGTTTGCAGATGACATCAAGCTGACTGGTGCAGTTGACATGCCAGAGGGACAGAATGTCATCCAGAGGGACATAAACAAGTTGGAGAGGTGGGCCCATGTGAAGCTCATGAGGTTCAACAAGGCCAAGTGCAAGGTCTTGCCCCTGGGTAGGGGCAATCCTCATTATCAGTACAGGCTGGGGGATGATGTGATAGAGAGCAGCCCTGCAGAAAAGGACTTGGGAGTACTGGTGGATGAAAGGCTAGGCATGAGTCAACAATGTAGGCTTGCAGGCCAGAAGGCCAATCACATCCTGGGC
>NW_010209053.1:0-13536 GCF_000695765.1 Mesitornis unicolor
GGGGGTGTCCCCCGCACGCACCACGGCTTTTTATGCTAAAGCTTCCTGGGTTTTGGTGCTCTCCCATCAAAAATGCCCATGAGGGCATCGTGCGGGATCTGCGCGGCTCAGCTTCGAAATCTCCACCCATTTCCTGTGCTCCTTTCCAGAGCACAGCACATCATCAGGGGGCTGTAATCAATAACTGTCCGTGGGAGTGAAAATCCGAAAGGAAAAGGGTTTTTTGCATTTCGCGTTTGACCTAGCACGGTGATGCTGCCAGTTGCTATGGAGGCATCCTAGGGGAGAGGGAGAAGCAGAAGCTCAGAAATTCCTTGATCGTGAAGTGTCTCTGCAATTACAATACAAAATAAAATGCATTTCAAGTATTATGCTTTCTCCAGATTTAAATGGATGAATATTTGTAGTGCTGGAGCGGTTGTGGGAAAATCCAGCTCCAAGAGGGTGGCTCATGGTAACACCACTGGTTTCCGTGTACTGCTGTGCACGGGTAATGCTATAGCCTGGCTCAGGATTTTGACCTGGACTCTGGCAGGGAGCACATTTTGCATTGCATGCCGAGTGTGCTTTACTTGAACTGTTGCTCTTCTTTCCTTTTCACCATTTCAATCAAACCAGAAAAGCAAAAGCCATTCTCTACCTCACTCTGGCACATTTTATTAATGTACATTAGAGTGGATAAATTTTCTGGTGTTCTACAATTGCTCAAAGCAGAATTTAACAATGTAGTATATAGCTACACTCATTTTCTTGTCAAAAAAAAAAAGTATGATCACAAAACCTCTCTCGTTTCTCTCTCAAGTGAATACAGAGGTTTGGTGAAACACACAGGAGGCTGCCACTGCGGAGCCGTCCGCTTTGAGGTCTGGGCTTCAGCAGATCTGCATGTTTTTAACTGCAAGTAAGTTGGTTTGGTTTTTTCCCCTATTCTCATAGATGACTGTAATCTCGTATGCTTTTCCAATCAATACCTCAGAGCTCCAAGAAGATGGCACAACTGCAGAACGTCCTCTGAGCTGTTTCCATAGGGTATCTCCCCAGTTATGTCCTGATGCAATATAGCATCAGTGCTGGTGATTTCCTATGCTGCTGCTTCAGGCAGGACTTAGGTCTCACATCCATGCTCACACAGAAAGTGTCAGGAGAGATCTAATGAGTGCAGCTGCCTAAAGCACATCAACCCTTTTTTTACTTGGTCTTCTCAAGTGAACACTAAATCTCTGACCACATGTGCTCCAAACTAAACGCTGTCTGGCTTCAGTAGTGATCTCCCTTTGCAGGCAACTAGTTTGCTTCTAGCTCATGGGTAAACTTCCAAACCTTACTTTCTTATCTGCAAAGGTAACTGATGTTGGTAAAACTGGCAAAGTCTGGTCTGAAAGAATAAATGGATTTCTCAGAGCTAGAGTTTGTCCTTTTTATGTCTGTTGAGAGTTGTATATGTGAAGAAAGGATGGCACATAATGTTTGGTGTAGAATACCTTATCACTGCCTGTGTAGGGTCAGCCTGTTCCATGGGTGTGCTCAGCCAAACACGACCAATACCAAGAGTCTACTCTTGCCGCTTACCTCGGCGATGCTAACCATTTTAGCTGTCAGTGGAATTCCTGGTGTCAAGAGGTCCGTGCTAGATCTGATCGCTGTTGCTGTACTACAACTTGTCCGCTGCTTCAAGAAAGGTCTGCTTTTTCCTTTACAGTTGCAGCATTTGCACAAAGAAGCAGAACAGACACTTCATTGTCCCAGCGTCGCATTTCAAGCTGCTGAAGGTAGAGTAAGAATGCAGTAAGAGCGTGGCCATGAACACACACAGAATAATCCAATGTCATCTCCAGAGATGCGAGTGGCAGCCAGTTTTCCAGTTTTCTATCCTAAGTTTGGCTATGGCTGGTTGGGGGAAATGGCTGAATTTTATGCTTTTGTGGTGTGGTTGTGTTAGTGCATCTTATTTAGTGAGCTGATGTTAGAGCTCTTGCAGTTCTCAGGCTTGACTGTTATGGACACGTGTGTATACAAAGCACAGGGTTCAGAAACAGCGTGAACACAGAACTCTCTATCTCACATAAAGATGTGAAGGTGGTATTTTAAATTTTACATTTCTTAGCTACAGGCCCATAGAAAGTAATTAATACATCTATTTATGTGGAAAACTTACACTGGTTTTCGTTTGCTTAGGGTGCTGATAATTTGACAACATACACCTTCAACACACGTCGTGCCCGGCACACATTCTGCAAGACCTGTGGTGTACAGAGCTTTTATACTCCTCGTTCTAACCCAGATGGTTATGGTAGGTAGAACAATAAGCTGTGGTAGCCAAAGTTAAGCACCAAGCAAAGCTTGGATAAAGACTCCACTGGATGCTAACGTGACAACAGTGAGCAGCACGTGTCTTAAGAGTTTGTTCCTGAAGTGCTAAACACCTGGAGCTGCAGTCTGAACCTGTAGCTCCTTCATAAGAAGGATGTGTGGGATTACACCACCTATGCGGTGTGGGATTCTCCATAAGACAGGTTTCTCACCTGGGCTCCTCAGCCTTACAGCAATACAGCTGAGCATTTCCCATTCCCTGAGATGCCCCATCCACGGAGCGATGCAGGCACCTTCCACGCTTTATCTCTGAAAACGGTCTTTCTGTACTCTGTCTTTCTTCAGGAATAGCTCCCCACTGTCTGGACGATGGCACCGTGCAGACCATTGTCACAGAGGACTTCAACGGCAAGGAATGGGAGAAGGCAGTGAAGGAGCACAAGACCATAAGAGACATGTCAAAGCTCTAACACAGCCTTCCAGCAGCTGGACTCGGAGCGCTGCCGTGGAGCTGGGTTTCCTGGGTGAGGGCTGGCAAAATCAGTCTCTACAGGATCGTTAATTTGTTCTCTGTTTCTTAAATAAATCTTTCTATGCTGCCTGTCCCATTCATTTGTGACTTTCAGTTTTCAAATGACCTCTGTTCCATAAACCACCCCAGCACTGCTAATTTTGGTACTTTGCCCTTAGCTGTGCTAAAGTTTAAATTACAATAAACAGAGCAAAGTACACAAAAAGATATCTAATCATTGCTTGTATGAATATTTCCTGTGTTTCAAGTCTGGCTTATAAAAATGTCCTATGTAAGATAAGCTCTGGCTTAGGACATAATACTAGCTTACACTGTTTTTTCTCCATTGACTTCAATGAATTGTTCATGGATTTAAAGTTAAAGGGGATTTGAAAGAGCTCACCAGGCTCAAGTTCAGTAAATCATTTCCACAGGTGCTTATCTGGGTGCAAGAGAGGGGCCACTGCAGTTATTCAGGTGATTAAGTACTGTTTTGCTTAGGCCTGGACTTACTCATGGTCTTACGGCTGAGTAGGCACATGCTCAGGCACTGACTCAAGGCCAGGGAACAGCGTTCCCTGAACACTGCTACACACTATCGTACTCCTACAACAACCAGCACGTACTGCAGTGCAACCAGGAACTCATTGGTTGTCTTCAGGAGGAGGATGTGCTCCTCAACAGATCAGGATCTGGCAATCTGTGCTCTGCAGTGACTGTAGATCCAGCAAAGATGCCTCCTGTAGATGTGAGCCCACACCAATGAGTGCAAAAGCCTACAGAAATGTTGAGTATTGCTGACTTTGCTCCACCATGACCCCACAGAAACCCAGATCACTACTACAATCTCTGTACAGGCCAAGAAATGAAACCACTGCAAGCTGCTTCACTTACCTTTCAACATAAAGGGAGAGGATCTTTAACTCTGGCACTTTTCTTTTACAGAAGTAGAACAGCTTTTGAGAGATCTCTTGCATTTTTTATCTCTGTATGTGTTCTGTAAAAGACCTAGTTACGGTCTGGGTCTCTTGCACCTCATTATGTCCTTTTGAGACTTGTGAGCTGTTCTTGAGCCCCATGTTCTGAAGCAAGAAGAAATGTTCATGTTTCATGACAGATGCTCTGCAAAGGTGGAGCCTGCAACACATTGTGTGTTAAAGAAGCAGCAGTAGCAGCAAACATCAGTGCAATTAGAGCAATTTCTATGAATTTTTATGTTTTATTCATAAGATTTGGCTTCTTCAAGTTCTGACTGAATAAGGTAGGTCTTGTGGTTCTGGTTTTAAGTGTGGAGATAGCATGATCTTTGAAAAGTTACTCCTGATGTCTGGATTTTACAAAAGCACCACGAGATAGTTGCCAAGCAGTCCTCGCAGCTATTTCCTCTTGGAGAAAAATAATTTGTGCCATATCTTCTGTAATGCGGAAGAATCCTGCATTTGACTCCTAATTAGGTTAATGCAAATTTTTTATCCTAGTTAAGCTTCTACAGTGAGGAAATAGAGTGGCTGTTAAACTCTGTTCATCTCAGTGTATCAGGCAACAACCTACTCAGAAGGAAGTTCATACAGTCTGTTCTTTGTAGTCTAGCAGAATGCTACACAAAGAGCATCCTGTCCTCTTGAGCACGTAGCAGGTGAGTTTTCTTTAGTCCTTGGCCTGACACAGTCTTTTTTTCATTCATTCTTTTACTCCTGAAGCTGTATGCAGCATCTCTTACAGAAGGCGGAGTGAGTTGATCACCATGTAACGTGAGAAAAGCATATAGATGTGGCGAAACCAGAGGAGCTGGCTGCAATGACACCGCATGGCTCTCTAGAAGGAAAAAGAGTTGAGAAAGCATTAAAAGAACCTTCCAGACCTAATGTGAGCGCAGTTCCCTGGGCCTCCTGTGAGGTTCACTGCCAATGTGTAGGACAGCCTGTGTGCAGTGAGCAGGGAAGAAGCCTGTCTGCCCCTGTGTCGCTGGTGGTGTATGGCCCCGTGTTCAGAGGAGTCCTGCTAGAAAGGACATTGTCGGCTGCAGGTTGGTGCCGTGACAGTTTCTTTACCACATACAACGCCTCCTCGCTATGTGATCTCATGCCTGGGTGTTGACATGCTGGGGAACTAGAAATCTGATAGGTGTGCATCTGAGAACACTTTGTATGCTGCTTCCGATCATACTCTGCCAGCTGAAACTTAACTTCATCTATTTATAGTGCTCCAGCTTAGAAAGGTCTGATTTCAGAAACAAAACACAAGAGAACAATGCCACCTTTATCAGAGCAGTTTCCATATGCAACTCTAGCTTTTAGCAGGCTCAAAAGCAGGAAAGTTCTGTGTACATCATTTGTGGATTAACGGGACTGTTTGCTGGGCAAATATGTACATCCTATGGAAAGGGAGCTAATCAGATTCTGATACAGGGAACTGTGGACTAAATGTGTTAGATCTCATGCAGCAAAATAGTTTAAAAAATACATAGTAGAGAAGGGAACCTGTAAAAAGCTTTGGACCACAAGTTCACAAGCTGTCTCTGTCTTTAGTCAGAGCTATGATTCAAGGACGCTGTTCCTGGCATGCAGTCATGCCATTCTCTGATGGGCTACTCACATGTTCAGAATATTATGTTGGATCCAGTCTTCTTTGAAATTCATCCTGCATCCTGGACACAGTGTATAACTTAGTGCACTGTGAGTACTGAAGATGTCTGAGCTGCAGATCTGCTCAGCCCTGTCCTGCTATTCACACAGCATGTGAAGCAACCTGTGCTGGCCATTCGTGTTTTACAAATCACTGAAGATTGTCCATTAGTGACATCTATAATCCATGTACATAATTACTGTAATTCTCTGTGAATATGACACTTCTGACTACAGCCTTCACAATGATGATGAACTACTCAAATAAGCTAAGCAGGTACCACACATCTCACCCTGGCTTGTTCAGTCTCCTCCTCTGTCAGTACGAAGAGCGCATCTCCGGGCAGGAGGCAGGAAAAGGGTACGTCCAGCAGGGAGAGGTATTTCCGCAAGAGATTTACTGATTCAAGCACGAGCACATGGCACCCTGGACAGAAAAAGAGGATAAATATTTCAAAACAACAGTATTATTGTTAGGTGTCCCCTCTCCAGGCTCAGGTCTTTGCAGGCTCCCCTGTACTGCTGGCCATGGGGATCCTTTCTGCGCCAAAGGGGAGCAACTGCTACTCATGCTTCCACCAGGATCTCTTTATGCCCAGTGTGTGTTTATGACCATGGCTCTGTATGTGGTATGTGAAAAGCAAAGCTAGCTCTGAATACCAGAGGGTTTGGGGTTTTTTTGATTATAATTTAAAATTATTCTTATGTAGTTAGAATCCAAGGCAAAAGCACAGGATGGCTCTCTGAATGCTGGCACTAGATCATATAATGGAGATTTAAAACAGCAGTCTTTGGTTTAGCTACAAAAATGACATTTCCTCTTTCTGCTCCAATTCTTAGCTACAGGAAAAATATTTACAAGATTGAGGAATGGCTATATCAAATATTAACTCAGGCAGGCAGTTACACTTTAACAGAGCTCCCGAATTCATCGCTCAGATGTATGTGATGAAGCAGATGAAGGTAAAGTATAAAGATTCCACTGGCATGGACTTTTTTTTCTGTTTTAAAGAGCCCCTTGAACTCAAAAGTTAATTGCTACTTTTTACCATGGCTAAATTGTCTTCACTGATGAGCTCAGAGCTACTGAGGGTCCCGTTAGGAGTCTGTAGCTCTCAAGAGAGCTGCTTTGGGATTTCTTAGGGCTTGGGGGCTGCTGTGATTGTGCTCCACACTTCAACACTGTACTGAAGCTTGACAGAAGAGGCCACAGTCACAGTTTACACAGGTGGTCAGATACACAATTAGATCTGCCGTGAGATTTTCTTCAGTGTGCCCTTAAACAGTGAAATTATACAAAGGAGACAAAAAACACTGCTGAATTGCTACAAAGGCTGCCTCATGGACCATTTCAGTGTGTGAAGCCTGTGCTCCCATGTCTTAATACTACTTAAACTGTTATGTCCTAAGCACAAAGTGAACTGGTGGTGCCCAAATACCTCTTGACTCTAAAATGGAGGCAAGACTTGTGTCTTCTAAGGGAGGACAGAAGGAGTAACTACGCGAGGTGGGTTTCTGTGAGCGAGGTGATGAAGCCTCTGCTAGGAGCCCTGTGTACAGATCTGCTAAGCAATCTCATCTCACAAGGATCTGAACTGTCAACCTGCTGCTGCCTTCCCTCCTTGGGACATCTGGTAGACCCTTCAGTCTAGCCTCTGTCAAGTATGAGACAGGAAAGCAAAACTTGACATCACCGGCACTTCCATCCAAACGCTGCCATCGGTCTGTGCTGTGCTGGGAACCGGAGGAAAAGCCCTCCTGAAGCTCAGGGACATTTGCTGCAGGCCCGGCCTGCCGGGAGGTGGCGGTGTCCGCCAGCTGCCGAGGGAGCCGGGACCCGCAGCCCTTCCCTGCCCAGCCCAGGATCGCTTTTGGCACCCCTCGCCTTGAAGGCCCTCCTGTCTTGTCTCAGCTATGTCGGTGCTGTACCGTGTCTCTCCTCCCGTGCTGCTGCAGCCTCAGCCATCCAACCCTTGCAGGGTCATCGCGCCCGTCCCTGCAGAGCAGCAGCTGTGCGATGCCATCTGGAAGGGCTGATGGAGTTGCCAAGCTCCCTGCAGCGAGTCTCCCCGGGACGTGCGGGAATGCAGGCAGCTGTGACCAGCGTGGCCTGTGCCACTTCCTGACGGCGAGGACGGCGAGCCTGAGCCCCCGTCTCACTCGTGGCCCACCTTGACAAGTGACGGGCAGAGCAGTTGCCGTTGAGCTGCCGCAAGGTTTCAGTTTGCTATTGCAAAGGATGCTCTGCAGTGACAAGCGTTGCACGTGGAAGCACCCTGACATTTCTTTCACTGTCACTAAACACATTTCTTGTTTCCAAGAGGCAAACTTGGAAGCAAATTTGTGACATGCTACAGGTAGGGGAACTGCTCTTCCCCTGCCTCTCTGCAGAGCTCCTCTGGGCTGCTCAGCAGGCCCAAGCTGTTGATGGGTATTTTCAGAGAAAATAATTATACAGTGCTGCATTGTGGCACAGAAGAGGAAAGGAACAGATATAGATCCCCTTGCTCTCATAGTCAGCACTCCCACTGGCCACCTGTCTGCTTTTCAGTGCTTACTGGGGAGGACAGGGCTGGAGCAAACACGGGGCAATGGGTCTGTCCTTCCCTGGATGGTTGTTAATGGACCCTTGCAACGCCACATGAATTCCTACTTTAAATGCTGGGAAGAGGGGCATGGTGTAGGTCACCTGCCACCAATCTCTGAAGCCTAGGCTGCTCTGTTAACAAAATGTGCTCCCCTTTTCCTCATGTTTTTTTTTTCCCCTAAGAAATATTAATCCATGCACTAATTATGCCCTCTGGTTCCCCAAAACTCAACAAAAAGAGCTCAAAACAACTGCGAGTGCGTTCAGTAGTGGTCAGTCTGACCTCCTGAGCCCCCGGTGGTCAAATCAGGCAAAGCAATGGCATTCAAGCCTCCCAAAATGAAGGGCATTGTGAGTCTTCTGTGTTAGTGATGACAAGGATCTCCAAATGCTGACAGCAAAGGCTGCTCCGCATGGGAACGTGAGATGAAATGAAGCAGGGGAGGAATGTACAGTCCAGGGAGAGATGGAAAAGGGTTCAGAGAAGCAGGCTGCTCCCTGCCAAGCAGGGTAAGAGAAGTGCTGCCATTGATGAGTCGACTCCTGTGACACTAGCAGGTGAAGCTTTTCAGAGCCTGTTGTGACTGTGACCTGGGCAGGACAGGATTAGCAATGTAATACAACCTCTTTAGGCAGAAAGGGCAGGATCAATATAGCCAGCGGATTAGGCCTAGAATAGAAGTGCATGAAGCCTGCAGCCTGTTCGGCTTGGCTTTCTGGTTCCACATCACTTATGCAGCAAGTATGCCTAGAATGAGATTATTCGCAGATCTGCATGTGCTAAAGGCTCGCACGGCTCCTGACAGACGTTAGCACACCAGTGCTTTTGGAAAAGCGCTGGTTATAGCCAAATGGGACCAGTTGTAGGTGTGGATGCATATCCAGCAGCTGTCTCAGCTGCCTGAAATAAGCCTATGTGCTTGTGCCTGGGCTGGAGAACTTGATTACAGATTATAAAAAGCCTGTTGTGTTTGTGCTGGCTAAAGGCATTAGAAAGAAAAGCAGGATATTTAGGGTGCTCGTTTGCATATCACTGAGGCAATGCAAGGCTTAGCTGGGTTTTGCATTTGCAGAGAGATTTTCTGTGCGTTCCCTGGTCACATGGGCTTACGCAGGTTCACCCACAAATAGTTCCCTCTTACCAAGAGGAGAGCAGCACATTTCCATGGCCTGACCATGCCTTTCAGCTCTATCCAGACAGCCTCAATCCCAGCATCACTCGTTTCATTAAGCCCCTCTGATGCACAGCCCTGCACGCCTGCCAGATCAAATTATAAATACTGGGAATTTCAATGAGCCTGGAACTATATTTGGAAAGGCTTAGCGTCAGCAGCAGCATGGGAGCTCCCCGTTCCTTTGGTGTTTGTAGGTCATGTCAGATGTGATGTAATCAGAGCAGCAAGCCTTTCACATAGCTTCAGGAGTCTTTTGATGCTGCTAGAGAAATGGAAACGTTGTCTATACATGGGTCTGTTTCAAACCTGAACCAGTCTGAGGCATGACCCATATTCAGGACCGTACTGTGTCTAACAAGCCTGCACGAACGGCACATGAAGGTGGTTCAGTCTAGACAAGGCCTGACATCCAGCAGTGACATCTACCACTGCAGTTCCTTCTTCTTTCTCTGTACTGCACACAGCAGACACAGAGCTCTTTGCTGCATCCCAAAGCTGAACAAAGAAAAGGTCCTAGGAAAGAAGCTGGCATTAATGGTCCTCTTTCATAGATGGGGGAATTGAAGAGACCAGAGTCAGAACTCAGTTAAAGGGCATTCTGCCCTCTTGGCTCATGCTCTCTCCATCAGATCTTGGTCTGCAACTTGCTGCTAGCAGGGAATTAAAACTGATTTGCTGTGACAAATTCAAATCCTACAATGATTCGGGAATCAGCATTAGAGAAACACAGTGTGGATGACTGCTGAGGAGCAGGAGGCTGACGGGGTGGGCCTGGTTGAGCCATCTTCCTATGCTCTGTCCAAACAGCTGACAGCTTTCTGCTTAAACTAGTTCCACAAATTTGTCCCTGACTCAGCCTGCTAGAGATAAAGGCTGCAGATCTACTCTGGGACCACAGCGACAAAAGGGGGTGAGGAGCAACCTGCTTCTGTACTTTGCTGCTTCTTTCTTTTTCCTACTTATAGAGTTTCTCAGCAATACTTGCTCATTTACAGGTAAAAGAAGCCACTCCGCTGTTGTGCCAGTGCAGATTTCAGATACCTTTCCCATACTGACCACATTTTGATGGAAGCTTAGCTTGGTACATGCAATGATTTTTGTCTGAGCTAAGAGACCTGGAAATAGCACTCATATTCACACAAGTCAGCAGGAGGCATAGGCCAGACACTGAATTACACCCCAGAGACAGGACAACCCTGAAGGACAGAAAAGTGACTGTAGAGAAGCCTGAGCTGGTAAAAAACTGCAGGGATATAAAAGGGCAAGGAAGAGTTCAGCTGCGGGTTTCATTTGCATTGCAAATAGAGGCGAGTCAGGCAGATAAAACTCTGGACAGAACATTCATGTAAACGATTGCCTAATGCTTGCAGGGTCAGGGATGTGTAATGGGACATACCTTCAGGTAACTTCCGCTCTGAATGCAGGTACCTGTGAATGAAGAGATACATGGGGTAAATGCTCAATGAAGTTACTCAAATCCTGATTTGACAGGTATAAACTCTGTACACTAAATCAACTCTCTTCTCTTAACACGCACACACATTTACAATGGTTAATCTGATAACAAAGTTCAGCAGCTGACAGTGGATGCACACGTCAGGCAGTGGAAAGCCTCATTCCCCACACAATTCTGCCATGACTTTCCTCGTCCTGGCTGCTGGGGCACAGCACAAATAAGCTCCATAAATCCAACTCGCTCTCAAACCGCTCATGTTGCACTAAGGGAAACTGCCAAAGGCCATGCACCTGTGAGAGCACTGCCTCCTTAAAGTCTTGTGTCTGCTGGCCAGGGACATTTTCTCAGTGGCAGCTCCTGTCTGGGGACTGGCTTCCTTCTTTCTACCTTGTGCTGGCACTGAGCACAAATAAGCACCATAAATCCAACTCGCTCTCAAACCACTCATGTTGCACTAAGGGAAACTGCAAAAGGCTGCCAAAGGCCATGCACCTGTGAGAGCACTGCCTCCTTAAAGTCTTGTGTCTGCTGGCCAGGGACATTTTCTCAGTGGCAGCTCCTGTCTGGGGACTGGCTTCCTTCTTTCTACCTTGTGCTGGCACTGGGACATCTGACAAGCTGCTCTGACTTTTTGCTCACAAAGACTTTGATCCCTTCATGGCTTTGTCCTGGGAAGTCTCTGTAGCAAAAATGCATCCGTTGGAAACAGAATGGAGGAGATGCGCAGGAGATGTGAACAGTGATGGTATTTCCATCAAGAAGTGTAAGCAAATGATCCTGATATGGTGAAGGCATCAGAGGGTATCAGCTTCAATTCCTTTTTAATTCCTTTCTTTTTCCTGCTCTAGCCTGTGGTTCATGACTTCACAGCACTCCCGCTCACATCACCATCTGCATCGCCTCCAGATTTGGCCCGCAGCAGGGATGGGAGGAAGCTGCTCTCCAGCAGATGGCATCAGAGCCGTCCCACACCCGGGCTTGCTCCTCCGCAAGAAAAAAAAATCCAAACAATGGAAACATTGGCCAAAAGGAGAAAGGAAATAAAAAAAGAAAAGTTATTTAACCCTGTGTAATATTTAAAGAGATTGTTATCATCTTGTAGTGGTGTATTTAACGAAAGACAACATGACAGTTCATGTGCAAGTCAACCAGGATAAAACATACATTATATGTAAACTGTTATGTTTCTCCAGTCACTTTCAAATTGGGATTATCTCTGGCTATTGGTTAAGTTCAAGGAAAAGGATTAGCTACACAGGCGTAGACAAAATAGGAAGCACAGAGTAATGAATACTCAAAGCAATTCAAAGCAAAAGTCAAGCCAGAAATGCAGGTCATGGCAGAACTCCAACAGTGATCAGAAGACATATGCCTTGGATTGATCCTCCTGCCAATGGCCTCCTCTTCTCCAGAGCCACAGCTCTGCAAGCAACACCATTTTCTACTAAACAATGGCCTCGCAATAGAAACTTGGCCACCTTCTACCCCACTACTCAAGTCCTACTGTTCTGACAAAGACTGTTAAGTGTTGCCTTATGAACATTACCAGCAATTTTTTGGGAGGCAGTGATGGGGAGCAAGGTTTAAGTATCTCCATTATTGTCTGCTCTACTCTTCTGCCAGAGGTTTCTTCCCTCACAGCTAGAATCTGGCCACCCAGGGAAGCGATTCAGCACTTGGTAGAGCTAACAGGGTGGGAACTCTTGAAAACAAGAGAGATAAAGCAGCAAGTGGTTGTGAAATTTGGCTAACTATCCAAAATCCTGGTGTCTGTTCTGGGTGTGCTGCTCTGCCATACAGGGACCTTCAAAGCATTGACAGCAAATTAAAGGATGCAAAGAGCTGCTCCAAGAGTGAACTGAAAATAACCCTTCCTGGCCACTAGAAACAGAAGCAAGGAGAGATCCAGTTCACATGGAAACGTTTCAACAGGAGCAGAGAGCATCTTCAGCAGGGAGGGAAAGTTTGATCCAGCAGCAAAGGAAGGAGTTTGTGCTCTTCTAAAGATCCGGGGAGACACAAACTGTATTTTAGTTACTGAAAGGTGCTCGAGGCTGCTGCCAGGCAGACCTGACCCTGACCTGGAAGAAACTGATTCTCTCCTCATCCTCATGTCCTGAGCCAAACGCTGCAGCGCTCAGCAAGGCCCAGAGCAGAGCTGTGGGAATGGGCTCCACCCAGCTGTAACACTGCAGAGGCATCGCAGCCTCGCTCCTCTGTGTTTCTCAGGCAAGAGATGGCAACGAACTGTGGTTACAGAGAGAAAGACACACAGAGCTCTACGTCCTGCACACGTTCACAAAACCAGCCAATCCTCTCCCAAATCAGCCTCCTCGCTCCCATCTCCACCCTGCTGGAGCTGTCTCCGAGGGATGCTTCCAAGTAGGGGAGAGGTTGCAGCTCTCAGTTGTTGCCATTTTGGGAATGTTGTTTTATAGACTGGACTTGCTGTGGTTTGGGTGAAATGAAAGAGCATTTGGCATAAAAATCTCAAAAAGTCAAACATAAACAGGCTCTTTTTCAGGAGCTCCTTCCATGTGGTTTTTTTTCAGAGAGACTTTTATAAATTCTTTTTCTTTTTAAACATGAAGTGATCTGACATGGCTTGTTCCCATCCACCCACCCAGTGCCAGAGGCCAGCTGATTACAGAGCACCTCTCACTGCACCCTCTTTACTGCGCCTGTGGTAGGTTCGGATCCACATTTGAAGGAAAGCAAGACCCTCTGCAATGAAGATTCGAAACGCTGTGAGACGTCTGAAGGCATCCACCATTTCTGCACTGCAAGGACTCGGCACCAGCTCCTCCCTCAAGGACCAGCTGCTCTGAAAGCTATTGCTCTCCGTAGCCAGCAGCTACATCTGCTCAGCCGGA
>NW_010209053.1:13567-27087 GCF_000695765.1 Mesitornis unicolor
AGCAAGCCCCATCCTGCAAAGTGCAGGACTGAACTAGTTCCCAAATTCCCTGTCTTTATCCAGTCATGCTCAAGGAAAGATGTCGGCAGAATGGGCTGGTTCCTAAGAGGCACCGACCACTGCTACCTCCCCATGGTGGCAAGAAGGAAGAGTCAAGATGGAGCTGAAACCTTGGTCTTGGGGGATGCAGAGCTCCTCTGGGCTGGAAGCAGGACTGACGCCCTGGTGGGTGAATTGCAGTTTTGGTGATGTTCTCTTTAATGAGAATTGTTCAATGAAATCAATGACTTCACTCTCCAAACAGTCTCCTGTGCCAAAGGCAAAGCCCTTCACCGCACTGACTGCGCTGGCTGCTGTAAAGCACTGGGGAAATGCAATTTTGAAGAGCATGGCAAAGAATGGATGTCTTAAATATGCATTGGGGCTCCATTTAGGATCCTAACCTCTAATCTGCCCGATTAATCTGACGAAACAGCTGTGAAGGAGGAAGAGCAGCCAATCTCCGAGGAATCGCAGAGACATTAGAAGGATATACTTGCCAGATGTTGAATGTGTGCTATCTGGAACCCCTCTTCCCTCCCTAACCGGACTTTCTGGCTCCATTTCCATGCACCCTGAACTACGTACACCGCGTAGCAACATGCATCTTGTAAAACACTATTCACGCTATTCAGGCACTCTGGACTCACGTGTACTGCAGCGACAAAAGATGGTTCTGCCGTTCAGAAAAAAACATTTCAATTCAGAGATCCTCCAGCTGACAGAGCTGCTCTGTGCTTTGGCCTCTGCACTGTCTGGGAGAAGAACGTGCAGTGTCACTGCTACACTCACACTGCTAACTACCCGGCCTTGGAAATTCAGTACAAGCAGAACCGTGCTTTCTTGGGATGTAATGCAGTTGGTGGCTTTTGAGAACTGCACGCACTGGGATTTGGCTGGACGATGCTCTGTTCATTGTTTCAATATCCTTATTTGAAACTGGCATTTAATCAATCCTCCTCTTTCAGGGAGCCTCAGCGCAACCCTTCTGCACAATGCTACGTCCCACAGCATTCCTAAATGGGGCATTCGATAGTCAGGCTGTGACACGTAAGTGCAACAAGGCCTCGGTGGCACTCAGGCTGCATCATAACCAACTCAAGACTGGTAAAGCACTAAACTCCCAACTATTACCTCTGCAGAGTCTAATTTACAACCTATCACCGAGTCGGAGAATGTTGAGACACATCTTGCAGGACTGCGAGGTGTTTTTCCAAATGGAATTAACGAGAACAGGCTCAGCTAATGATTCTTTGATACAGCTTTTTATATGCCATCATTGATATAAGTCTTATGGATGCAGTTGCTATAACAACATAATGCACAGTGGTTAAATATAGCAGCTCCTATTTTCCACTCAGTTTGCTCTGCCCTAAGCAGACAAGGACTATTCTTTTCTGTTCTAGCTGGGATGAAATGGGTTTGATAGCTCACTGAAGGAAAGAAGTGGTACAGTCCTTCCTCCCCCTCACAAGACCCATTCTTCTCTACCCTAAGCAAGCAAGCAAACAACAAAACCAACAGCCCCCCATTTGCCAGGCTGCTGGGCAAGAGGGCTTGTTTAAAATCAAAATGCACAATGACTCACGCAAAACTAAGCCACTTCGATATTACATGTGATCTCAGTGCAAACACTGTCATTTCAAAGTGCAGGGAAGAGAGGTTCTCAAATATTGCTGTCACGTAGTATTTACCATGCTTGTTACTGTAGTGCCCAGTGACTGGCCAAATGCTGAGAGGGGGTGAAGTGACGTTGGTGTCACTCAAGACCTGCTTTTCCTTGTGGACGTGTGTAAAGGATCCGGCCTCTCTTGGCCACAGGGAAAGCTCCTATTTTGGGGGATAGGAGAGAATGATGTTGCCAAATCAAGGTGATGGAAAGAAGCAGCGCTACAGAGGATTGCTTCCAATTCTCCCGTCTTTGCTACAGTGGGATTTTCTTGGTTTTGGGTTGGGTTTTTTTTCCATCTGGAAGCCAGAACTGAAATACTCCCAGGAGAGACTGAAATCAAATAGCAGTTTGTGTTCCTCTCCCATCCTGTTTTTTCTTATTTTCCCTTGCAGATGAACAAACCCACCCTCAAACCTTGGCATTTCACAGCTCCTCCCAAATCTGAAGCCTAGACACAGAGCAGCAGCTGGATTCCCTGCAAGCTGCCAGGAGGAAGGTTGCTGCAAGGGGAAGGGCACATTTCTTCTCAAAATTCCTGCTCCTTTGAACATAACCTCTGCTCCAGACACTAGAAACAATATTTACGCCCTTAGCAGATGATGCTGAGCATTTGCTCAGCTGTGACCGTTTCCTGAACTGTTTTGCTCCTTGAAGCTGTGCAGTAATTTGCACCTCCTGAAGCAAGGAGTTGTGGGATGGGTCACACAGCCTGTTCTTGCAGAAAGTAATCTTTTAGGTAGTGGGCACAAGTCTATCTCCCACAGACAGGGAGTATCCAAAAGAGCCGAGGATCGCTGCACCAGCCCTCTGCTTCTATCCACTTACAGCCACAGTGGAGGCAGAACCCTGCAGCCGTGTTTAAAGATGGTTAATAAATACATCGCACATGATACCTGGAGGGGAGACTTCATTTGCCTTTTTCTTTCCATGCAGCACTGTGGCCCCAGGGGCAGCAACCGCTGCTTGGCAAAGCCCTGCTGGCATGGAGGGACATGAGAAGCCTCCGCGTATGCTCCCAGCGCTGCCTGTACTACCCAGTATGTGAGAACTCATCAGGGCACAGAAAATGAGGAGGGATACAGTCACGCTCTACTTCCTCCACGACACAAACTGAAAAATAATGAGGGCAAGCAAGCCACTAAAAATAAACTTAACCTTTCAGTGGCCACAGCATCACTCCTGCCTCATGCAGATGACTGGGCCACGGTGCTTGTTTCTGCTGATTCAGAACTGGGTGAGAGACACGACACAAACCAGCCCTCAGTTAATGACAGCTGCTTATGCTCTGGTGTTCCTATCTGCGTGGGTTTCAGCAGCCCAGGACAATGTCCTGCTGTAGACTAAGGACTAATGCAAAGGCCTAAGTTGAAGGGGCCTGCAAATAATGAGTACTTCCTAGTAACACAGTCTGAGATGAGAAGAGGGTTAACTCCACTGCACGCACAGGAAACCTAGAGCACGGAGCGATTTCTGCACAGCCACAAATGAGATGATAGTAGAGCTGGGATCAAAATCAAGAGTTTTCCTTAACTTTCTCATGTGTAATTCAGCTGTTAGCTTGTTTTCCCCGTATCTCTTCAGAATGTAGAGGGACACCTAACACTCTGCCCTCCATCCCTATCTGCAGGCCACTGACTGAGCAGACACTGGGGACCAGGCAGCTGGAAGCTCTCTAGTCCCTCTGTGCCAATGGTGTAAGCATCGGCCATCAACCTCTGTTCCTCACTCCCCAAATAACACTGTGCTGGAAAGCATGCCCCTGCTTAGCCCAAACAAACACACTGCTTCAACTCCACCTCTTTTCCTTCTGTCAGGATATTTCAGAAGTTGCTGGGAAAAGCCATGGTTCCCTTTAACACTGAATTCCAGCCATCAGATAGCATCAAGGCCTTTCAGCATCTTCTCAGAGGAGCTCAGTAGGTCCCGGTATGGGTTCTGTGGCACTGCAGCTTTCTCTAGGCAAGCGAGAAAGGCAAATCACTGTGATGTTGTTAGCAAGGAGAGCCAGAGTTATTTGAATTGCACAGATGATTCGGAAAACAAATGGGCGCTAAAAATACAAGATATACTTGCAAAGAGTTCTTCTCATGCCTGGGAAAGGCAGGAGCAGCTCTGGGGGAGATCTCTCTAGGACACAATGAGGTCCAAATGAGCAGAAGGTTAAAATAAAATACAGTAGCTGTCTTGCCAGAGTATTTTGGGTGATTTCAATAGAAGGGGATTTTGTCTAGCAACTTTACCAGATCATAGCACAGAACAGAGGTCTCAGAATGTAAAGAATAAAGAGGTGAAGAAACAATTTGACTTAGGAAAAGACAGCTTCCATGAAAGTGCAACGTCCTTGGGCCAGAGAGGTAAACTTAGGTACACAAACAGGATGGCCACAACCTCTGGAACAACGGTGCAGAATTTTCCAAAATCCAACTACCACCAGCTCAGGCACCAGCTATTCAAACCAGAAGTGCAAAGTGATCTGTGGCATCTTAGTGGGATCAAGGACAGGAAGAGCAAAGAGGGCCCAGTGAAAGGGAGACTGGCAGAGCACCAGCAGAACGAATAATAAAGGATGCTCTAGGTCCTTTACAGAGCTGTGAGAGGTTCTCCAAACAGTATCATGTCCCACAGCCTGGCACTCAGCTGTATCAGTGAAGCCAGTACTGCTTTTGGCTCTAGCTATTAGTTTTCTGCTTACACACAACCACCACACTCACTCTGTAACACTCTAGTGAGGTATTCAATGGAGCGTGCTGCACACCGTACCTTAAAGCAGTGTAAAGAGAGACATGGTTAGCATGGCCACTCACTCCTCCCGCATCAAAGGTTACCACCTGCAACAAAACCACAGAACAATAAGCATTTCAAGAGGGAGACTGTGCCGTTCCCAACTTTGATACCTACGCAACACTGTCCCAGCCCATTGTATCTACAGAGTTGTTTCTGTGTTGCACAATGAGGGCTGTGTGTGAACTCACGCTGCAGAAATACAACTAAACAAACAAGACACTCTGGAATAGATGACTACACAGTCTAACAGCTCGAACAGAAAGACAACAAATACCCTGTTCCCACTGGCAGGATGCACTTGTTACTTATTGCCAGGCCAAAAGGTCACTTTCAGAGTGATTTGTCACAAACTTGTTCCTGACCCAAGAGGTCCAGCTCTCAAATCACTCTGTCCAGGATCTGAGAACACACCAGAATGCCTGTGGATTACAGGGTGAAACCAGAGTTCGTTGTGCTGTGAACCAGGACATATTGCTTTAACAAGAGCAACACAATCATGTCCTACTGTCCTGATCATAACAAGGCTTCTTCACAGGATAACTTAGTGATAAAATAATCTGATATGAGAATAAACCTTTTTAAAGAATCAGCTGACTGCACTTTTTGTACAAGCAAGTCAGGCTTTTCGCTGAATGAGAAGATCATATTGTTTATTGCTTCTCCGCAGGGAGAAATGGGAACTTCATAATGCAGAAGTAATGCGTGAACACAGCACTAACAACTCCCCCTCCAAAGCACAGAATGCCCTTGGCTCCCTGCCCCCAGAGCTACCAATAATGTGTCAGGTGAAGCATCCACCCCCAGGGCTCACTCTGCACAGGACCGTGAGGCCGATGCTTAAAGGCTCCCACTTCCAACCTAAGGACAAAACGGCAGCGCAGCGTGCAGAGCAGACAGGGTACATGTGCGGGTGGGCTTTCCCCATGTGAATGTGACCGTCCTTGGATGGTCTAAAGTGAGGGTTTTGCTCTGGGAGAGGCCAGGGAGCAGAGCTGTCTACAGCTCCCTTCTCTATCACCAGAAAGAAATCCAAACCTCCCCACATCTCAGTGTCTGCTTCTCTGCCAGCTTCTTCTGTCTTCAGGGAAGGAAATGCTGCTGCCTTGCTTACTCACCACAGCTCCTTTCTCAGGATCTCTTTTATCCGCAGGGCCTGAGGTACTGGGTTAGAGATCAAGGGAAGATCAAAAGCCTCCCTGCCCGTCCTGCCCTTTGCTACTCCACCCTCCAGCAGGAGAGGCCCTCTCAAACACAGGGGATATTGTGTAAAGAGGGAGAGGAAACACTGACAGTGATAAGAAATACTTCAAAAACCACAAACTCCAGGCAAGTCTGCTTAGAAACCCATCCGCCCAGTACAAGCCCAGAGTTAGATTTTCCACTTTGCCCAGTGGGTGTAATAATGCTGCCACCAAGCAGCTGGGTTATTAATTGGTGGGAGGAAGTGGTGGGACCCAATTTGGTTTCGTTCAGGTATGAAGCAGCATTTTCTGGTCAATCCCTATTTTATAAGGAGAGAAATACGTCCTGGGTTTTGGCTGCTTTTGCTGTCCCTCAGCATTACCTGAGAGGCTCTGCAAGGACTGCATGGCCTGGCACGGTGCTAAGTCCTCCCTGAGGATATCAGCTTTTTGAGTGGCTCATCTGACATTAAATTCTGTGCAGCTCACGGAATAAGCACAGCACCCTGTATTTTACAGATAAGAAAAAACACGGTCTGAAGTCACTCCTGCCTAGAGTGGCACTTTCCTAAGATGACAACAACGTACCCCACTCACTGCAGGCAGAATAAATTCCCGTGCAGGTGAATAACAGTGTGAGTCTGCTACGGGCTGGATTTGCACCAAACCTTTCCACCAACCAGGGACAGAGAGAGGGTTTGTCTCTTCTGCTTGGTCATTTATTTTTGTGTAACCTGTACAAACAGAACATTCTTAAGACTACTGCCCTGCTGACTAATGCAGTTGAAATTAGCCAATGGGCTCTAAACTCTTTTGAAACGTGCATGTGTGCACACATATAAATACAATTGCATTATTCTTGTTTCCTTAGGAAACCAAGCTAAAAAGCCCAGGCAAGCCAAGACACACATTTTTCCTTCTATGGAGGGTACAAGAGAACAAACCAGAAGGCCAAGATAAGAGACTACAGTGAGCAGACGGCATAAGCTGATCGTTGTTTTGACAAAAGTGGCTCAGGCCAACTGTGGGAGCACAAGGCTGGGTTAGGAAATATTCCTGGTGTGGAAATGATCTGTTCAGAAACACCTTTGGAGGGTCTTCTTCTCCACATCTGAAATAGGAGCTGCCGTTCTTAGTGCTGCTGGGCTTACACAACATCTGAACCAGCTAAAGAGACTGCATGCAGTTAATTTTCAAATGATCTTGTTTAATTTACTGTTAGGACATTTGCACCTGAATTGCCTGTCTCTTCAAAGAGACAAATCTGTAATTTGTCCAAATTCCCAAGGTATCTGCACAATGACCTGCAGGTTAGAGATAAGGAGGAAGTTCTTTACTGAGAGGGTCGTCAGAGGCTGGAACAGGCTGCCCAGGGAGGTGGTGGAGTCACCATCCCTGGATGTGTTTAAAGAGCGGGTAGATGAGGTACTTAGGGATATGGTTTAGGGGGTAGACAGGAGCGGTTGGACGTGATGATCTCAGAGGGCTTTTCCAACCGAGCGATTCTGTGATTCTATGATTCTGTGAAGGGTGGCAAAGAGACCGCCTTCAAAATATTGGCTCTTCCCCTTTAGAGATCCCTCCCAGCACAGAGGGTGGCTGTGACACAGCAGCAATGTCCCATCTACCCGGTACCAGGGCACTGATTCCACACCATCACCTTGGTGCTTGTGACTTAAAGCAGGCAGCAGTCACATGTAAATATATTCCTCTGGCTTCAGGAATTCATTTCATTGATAACAAATTTGAATTTATTTCTCACATGATGAAGATATTTTCACACGGGAGCATTTGCTTCCTCCACGTGGTGCAGCGAGCTGGTGTGCTTGCTTTTAACATGCAACCTGAACCAGGATGATGATGAAATCAAGCAAACAGTCAGGGCAGGATGAGAAAACCTGAACATCTTGAAACTGTCTGGGTTGAAAACAGGCTTAGCCGGTTCTGAGAGCAAAAGGCTGGGATAGGAAATACATTTGATGTGGAAATTATTGCTCAATGGGATCTTTAGGGCAAGAGGGAGTTCCCTCCCCACATCTGTTCTGAAATGGGAGCCGCTGCTGTTGGTGTTGCTGGGTTTTCTGCTGGGTGACCTTGGTATTCAGGAAATGGAGCTTTCACTAGTGGAAGCCGGAGCAACAGCCAAGACAAACAGGTCCAGAAATCCCTTCCGGAGGAGGGAGAGCACAGAGGAAATTACTCAATTGCTAGCAGAAGAGAAAACCCCTGAGAGGTCTGGAGTCCATGCTCCCTCTACACACCATGTGCATCGGAGGGAAAAAGCACTGAAAGCTGTGGGTCTCCCTCCCTCTTTCTGGCATCATTCAGTGCTTCGTCAGAGCACACATCTGCTCAAGTGGACTGTGGGGATAGAGAGGTCTCTTTCCTTTTCAAGAAGGGCCAGCCCATAAAATGCCACAGCAAGCAGCTCCATTTCTCATGGCCTTCCTCTGAGCATCATTTCATAGGCCCGACTGACACTTGCAGAGGCCAGCGACATTCAATCTCCCTTTGAGTCTCTTGTGTTTTTGGTGATGTCTCTTGTTGGTACTAAATCAGAGAAGCTAAAAATTAAAAAAAAATGGGCAACTGGATGAAAAAGGAAAAATCTAATTGTGATCAACATCCCAGTGTCCACTGGGTTTGAGCTACGTGGTGTTCTGCAAAAGCATTTAAAATCCTCTGCAAACACTGCACATTCAAATGCTCCCAAATTTTAGGAAAACGTGGAGGCTGAGATCCAAAGCATCAGAGCTGAAATCACCCTCTCAAATATAAGCTCCACTCGAATGCCATTTTAGAAGGATCTGGCTTTCTAGGCTGATCTGGAGCTGGCCCAAGACCATCAGACTCTTCCACAAGCAGTTGTGTGGAGGATGTTTCCATCAGCAAAGCAGCTTGTGAGAACGTGGTATTGCTGAACTCTGGTACTGGCTCTGCATCTGCCCCAAACACAGCCTGAATGTCAACCCAAGCTCTGCTATCACCAAACCTGAGATCCTGAAGAGTAAGATTTCACAATTAAGAGCCTGCCTGGGGCTCACAAATACTATGGAATTTATTTGTTTTACACACCAAATACTTTCTGATCTGGCTTGAGACAGACAAGCCTTAGCTGCCTCTCCCAGCAACACTGGCTTTTGCTTATAAGTCCAGCAGGCAGGAAATAATTTCCAAAGACTATAAATCAGTTTTGCCTTTAAGTACACCAGCCGTTAATTTCTGTGTCTGCACTGTTTAATGTAGAGCTTGGATGAAATAGTAGCTCTCAAATAGATTGAGTTACTCATGGACTTCCAGGGCAATTGAGGAAATGAGTAACTATGCAATGGAGCAAAACAACGCACAACACGGAGTGACTCCTTGCCTTGCAATCTCTCCTTTCAGACAGGTTGGAATTGCAGCCTGCCTCTCCACTGCCAGGTGACACAAACGTTCTGTAAATAAAATATATGATTGCCTATGCAATGACTATGGAGAGAACTGGGCAAGGTTTTCCCACTGGGACAGCTGAAACAATACAAGTTTTCCAATCATGTTAACTCCATCAAGTAGCTTGTTGTGTTTGAAACCCCGTTAGATTATGTTTGGATAAGCCTCTTTTAATGTTTTAAGCCAATTCTATCAATTTCAACACTACTGAAAAATACACCCAGTTTACCTTTCAAGGCAAGGCCAGTGTCTCAGGACAGCAGAGATGCTTCAAGAGTGGCTAACGCACAGCAAGCTCTGAAGTTTTAAAAAGCAGAATGCTGGACAAAGGTAATTAGGTGCTTGCCTTATTGGCAAACTAGGTCGGCTCCTAAATGGGAAGTATTATAGCAAACATCTGAGACCTGTGTGATTACTTGGGACACTTCAAATACTGTAAATTTACAAGGCAGTTCACTACCACCAGCCTGCAAAGCTGCTTCAGTGGCCTTTGGTACCGCTGATGTGTTCTGTGACAGGAATTCATCCCCCCTGCTCTCAGGGAGGTGCTGGGGGATGCAGTGGGCCCTGCCGCAGCGTCCTCGGTCCTGCAGCTGCGCCCGGCACCCGCAGCACAGCAGTGAGAGGACGAGGGATCGCGCACGTTTCTTGCTTTGAAAACCGCGCAGCTGATCCTTCAGCTCACGCTATGTCAGTGGCAGACTCCTGCCTCCCCCAGCACAGACAGCTTGCGTTTAATTTCCTCTGAGGCAAAGATCTAACCCACTCGAACCAGCTAGAGGAAGTCCTAGCGTTTTCAGAATTTCTACTGGGATTCTGGTGCACTTGTCCCAGTGCCCGTGAGAGTCACAAACATGCAATACAAATCCTCCTGTGTTACACCTTTCAGATTAGATTAAAACCTATCTCTTCATGGGGCCAGAAGACATAAAAGGAGTCCAGGAAAACTGCATTTGTCTCTGCACAGCAATGAATTTCATGGAAAATTAGCCTCAGAATCAATACAAAGTTGGATGCATGACGCTGGTTTTTTGTCCTCATGGGGCTTTCATGCTACAAGAGATGCGGTTTTTGTTTTGTGAATTGCTGAAAGGCTTTAAGAGTTTTGTGATTTTGCTGCTAACCAGTACGTGACAGTGACGTACCTGATCACAGCGAGGTTCAACAGAAAAGAGCAGAACAAAACCTTTTCCATGTTTAGGCCCTTATTCCTGTTCTGTGGGGAAAAAAACCAAACCTATACCAGTGCTAGGAAATCTCTCCAGTTTAATATTCTTCAATCTCAGCCTGTAACGCTGCTAATCTAGCTCTTTAACTCTTTAATTTACTTCAATCTAAGCTTAAACATAAGCCTAAACCCCAGGTGGGCTCTCTCCCTCAATGAAATGTAGCAACAGGGGCAAAATGGTTGCTTTAAAATGTAGAAAACATTTGAGGAGTTAGTAAAGCAAAATTCCCCTGCTGTTCATTTCTCACTGGACAGCAAAGAAAGACCCCCAGAGATAAAAGATTCATCCAAACCACACCACCATCCTTTCCCATATTTTTCAGTGGAGCAATTCTATTTGTTCTGACCGTCTAGCAGAAAACAGCCAGAACCCTAGCTCAAAAGTAATGTGGAAACTGCCCGTGCTATAGAAAGTTTCACATTACCAGGTTGATGTTATTGGCTTCTATATGCTTTAGCACAAAGGTGGCGAGGAGCTGGGTGTCCCATTCAACAGCAGGATCATCCGGAAGATCCCTGAAAATAAGAAATGCAATTAGTCACTTCACTGCTGAGAGCTTCGTACAGACCGTGCTAGAAAAGAGAGATCTTCTTATCAAGATAAATTTATTTACCATATAAAACCACTGAACCTTACTTAAGAGTCTTACAAGCTTGTATATTGGAGAACTGAAACAGAAACAGCAATTCCAGCACCCATAGATTCACCAAGGTCACCCTTTCTTCTTACTACCAAGTTGACTTTCTGACTGCTTTACTTTAAGCAGTATCAGTTTTGTTCAATGAGTCTTGTTCTCTATTCATCCCAACCAAATTTCTTTCTCTCTTTATTTAAAGTCCTTTTAAAAACACATTTTCCTGAAAGACTTCCCAATCATAATCCACTGGTGAATTACTTATGAAAAGTAACATATACCAGAACAACCCATTAACCTCAACCAGAGGACAACAGGACTGTAACTATACTGCATGGATTTGCAAATCTAAAATACTCCACCTGGGTGTTTTAGATTGCGGGCTCCTAGGGGCAGGGACCATGAGCCAAATGGAAAATAACAGGAGACAGCAAACAGAATGATTCTGTATTTACACAACTGAGAGCTGAATTTGACCCCCCAGTCATTATGTTTGAATGGCGCCAAGAAAACATTACTTGCGAAGTTAAAAAGGTTATTAGGAACAACAGGATAACACACAGCTGCTAAAGACCAATAATGACGTTGAACTGGTCTTTTTCTCAGACCTTTTCCGTTAATTGCTGTGAGGTGGCTTAGCAGAGAAGTGACTGCACAGCCTTCTCACACAGACACATGGGTTTGGATCTGAGCTGATCCAGCTGTTTTGGATCCAGCTGTTCGCTGCAGAGAGCAGAGGCGCTACTTCCCAACACTCCTCATGCCTTGCTGCCTCCCCAGACAGCAAGAACGATAACATCTGCAACACAACAACGGGAAAATGTCTCCTTGGCACATTCCAAAATAAAGCTCAGCCTGGGTCTTCATGAGAGGTCTTCTGGCCACAAACTTTCCCACTTCTGTTAGCAGCAGTAGTAGCAGAAGGAAAAGCCTGAAGTACAAACTGATTGTTAGCATTTCACCCCTTGTGCTACGTACTCCTGTTCAGCACAGGCCAAAATAACGCGCTGTTAGATACCCCAGCAACAAGAGAAGGCACTTCTGCATTACTGTACACATCCCAGCTACGGTTCCTGTAGCAGTATTAACAACAACAGCAATTCTGTTGCTGGTTGCAATTCCCTTTTGTACACACAGCATCTTTGCCTCATGCATATGAGACATGAATTTGAGTTTCATGATGGGCAAGAACCTTTGGTGCATCCGGTGGCTGTCTCATGCGCTTCACAAACCTGCACCTCATCTGCTCAAGACAAAAACTTTTACATCTCATGGTTGAAGAGGAAGTGGCCCTGTTGACCCCAAAGGTATTGCAAGTCCCACCACGCCACAGCAAGCTTTAAATGGAGCACATTTAAACAATATGCTTCAACTACAATAAATACAACTTCACCCCAAGCAACATGAACACTGAGCAGAGACTAAGTGCAAGTCCAACAGCGCTTCAGTTGTTCGAACAGTTCCTTTGAGATTAGGTCAAGGCTGAATCTGATATTATTAAAGTAGTAAATTAGTCCAAAAGGGATTCTTCACTGGCCACTTACAATGCAAATATCATTCCTCTTTTTGGACAGGGGTTAAATGGAGCTATGGAGGAAGTGAACCTCCCATTAAAACAGGAGGGGTTCTCCAACAGTAAGAGGTCAGGGGAAAAAAAGCAGGGCTTGGAATTTATGATGTCCAGGAGGCTTTGGTGTCATAGCCACCGCACTCAGCTTTACTGGGCTGCCTCCAAAAAAGGCTGCCGGTAGTGGAGCAGGTTTTAACTAGTTTAGACAGATAAAGATCACCCTTGTTCAATGGAAATGAACAGCTGGAGGCAAGGTTTAGAATCCCTGGAAACAAAACAATCTGAAGGCGCGAGCAGATTAACTCCATGAGCACTGAACTGGTTAAGCAGGGATATTCTGGGGGGAAAAAAAAAAGTCCACTGACTTGTGAACTATTAAAATAAGTTGCATTCACTGTGTTTCTCCTTTCAGGACTTAGCCCGGGACATTCAGCACACAAATGGTTAACTCCCCCTTTCTGGCTAAGGCTGATAAGGCCTCTCAGCTCAAGGTCGAAGGGCTGAGATAAAGGACTATAAAGGAGTGAAAATTAGCACATTCCCTGGAGCAGCCTGGAGCCTGTCCCAGGAGACACCATCCACACCTGCCCTCCCTGTCCCTTACCCCTGAGAGCTCCTGGTTGCTGCTGTCAGTCACTGTGACAGACCAAGACATAAATCCTGCACTGGAAAGGCCTCCCAGCTCACAATGCTGGTGGGAATGGCAGAGGGGTTTGGTCACTTGGCCTCATTTCCCCCAAACTATTACGGTATGGAAGTGATGTTTATGGGCATTCCACACAACTGATGCCGAATGCAGGTGGCTGGATCCAGAAATGTTGTTTTCTCAGCTATTTTCAGTGAATAGCCACGCTGTGTGCTGTACAGGGAATCTCCAGCTGTGCCAAGGGATCTATGGACTGAAGAGAGAGAAATGGAGAATTTCAGTGCCGCAGTGGCTGCAGTATGGAGTAGTGTCTCTCTCTGCTCACTGATTTCA
>NW_010209053.1:27118-55463 GCF_000695765.1 Mesitornis unicolor
AGTCACGAGAAACGTTGTTTACGGAAAACAAAACCCTGTACCTTTCTATTTATCCATCCACTGTTGGTAGTGAGAACTGGACAGGACCCCTGGTTTTCTCCTTCTCACCTCCTTGCCAGCTGAGCAGCCAGAGCAGACACTGGAGTCTGCACGGGAAGAATATGGTGGATGTCTTGGATATCCTGACCTGGGTACCAGAAAGCTACAGCGGGGCCACAGCAAATCACATCAGCACGTTAACCCAAAATCCAACCTTGTGCAGATCTTGCCCAGCCATCCCACAGCTGGCTGAATGAAGGAACTGTCAAAAATCACTGCCTGATGCCAGCTCCTCTCCAGGCATCCTCCTGTTGCCTGCTGTGGGCTGTGGAGCTCTTGTGCCTCAGCCTTGGCCATTCAGACACTGTGCATGTTGCCAGGAATGCTATCCCTGCCAGTAGCCTGGACAGTTTTATAGGGTCATCTTTCTAGGAACGTTTGGGCTCAAGATGGTGAGATTCCTGTAATTCGGGAGGTCTCTTCTGGCCAAGTCAGAGATTTAAAAAGCTTCACAGATCTATACTGCCAAGTTACACTCTTTTTACATGATATACTGCTCAAACCCTGTCCAATTTTCCACTGCTCATCTTCATCAGATCTTTTAGCAACAGCCATTGCATTTTTATGTACAATCTTCTTTCAAAGCCTGCCATGGAATTTGTTTTGCTCATAAACTAAGCTCTCATGACTGTGTTAAAGGTTAGGTCAAACTAAACAGTCAGTCTGTGCCACGTCCACGTGGCCCAACAAACAGCAAATGGGCTGTCCTACGTGGGACACTTGCAGATAGAATAACCCTGAATCACAGAATCACAGAATCGCTCGGTTGGAAAAGGCCTCCGAGATCATCACGTCCAACCGCTCCTGTCTACCCCCTAAACCATATCCTTAAGTACCTCGTCTACCCACTCTTTAAACACATCCAGGGATGGTGACTCCACCACCTCCCTGGGCAGCCTGTTCCAGCTTCTGACGACCCTCTCAGGAAAGAACTTCCTCCTTATCTCTAACCTGAACCTCCCTTGGCACAGCTTGGTGCCGTTTCCCCTTGTTCTATCCCCCATCACCTGGGAGCAGAGCCCAGCACCCACCTCTCTCCAAGCTCCCTTGAGGCAGTTGGAGGTGGTGATGAGGTCTCCCCTCAGCCTTCTCTTCTCCAGGCTAAACAAGCCCAGTTCCCTCAGCCGCTCCTCATAAGGCTTGTTCTCCAGAGCCCTCACCATCCTTGTGGCTCTTCTCTGAGATCTGTCCCTCCTCAAATCTGGTGAATCGGGCAATCCCAGGCCGTGGCAGTTACGTGACGGGGACTGAAGCGCCCTCTCTGTCTTGACGTGAAGCCTCGAGAGGTGACCAACAGGGAAGGGAGCAGAGTGGCAATAGGTGTCCTTCTCAAAGATGCTCAGGTCTCCATTAATACATTCTGAGACAGCAGAGCAAAACTTTCAAGGTACTAATGTGATTTTCCATTCTGCTACACGCCAAAAGGGTCGAGATGAAAGAGTTTCCTCATTCCTTATTGCCTTTTTATCCTGCAGCATGACTGTGATCAATCCAAGGCTAGGGACCGGGAAACATTTTTGCTTAACTTCTCCTCCTTATCCCAGTGAACGATTTTACAGTAAATCAGCACAAAGGTTGGTGGATTGATGGTGGATTACAGAGGAAACAGGTGAGCTGCGGTGCACGAGGTTCCCAGCTGAGCGCAGTGACCGCCATGCGTTTGCTGGAACAAAGGACGCCCTTTAGACAAAGTTAACTGCACAAAGTGAACATCTGGGCAACTGAAACTGGATCGGAAAGGAAAAGATCTCACAGAACAGAATGATGTGAGGGCACAATTAGTGAAAAAGCCACGTGATGACTAGAGGCAATCAGTGACCTTTACATCACAGCATCAAAGTAATTGAAAAAACTGTGTAAACAGAAATTATTTCATGCTCTCTAAAGTAGAGCAAGACAATTTTTATCTTCGAGATTATGTTAAGACAGGCTAGCCCTAGATCTTGAAGCAGAGCCTCTAAAACATTAATAACTATTTATAAATGTCTCTTCCTACAATGGCCAATCACAGACAGGAGGGAAATACTGCTGTTAGGCTGCATGTGCATCTCTGGTTCAGTTGAAAAGAGGCCACTTAGACAAACAATGAGCATCTTGCACCATCGTGTTACACAGAGAACAGATGCTGCGTGCTCACTGGAATGTAACAGCCTCCAATTGAAGAGAAATGGACTGAAGCAGGATGGAGCTGTCAGATGAAAAGCCACCTACGACAGAGAAGCTGGAGCTGAAATTGTTACACCAGCAGCTCCCTCCTTCTCCTCACAGTAAAGAAAGCCAAATTATTCTGAGGTTTGTATTTTAAGATTGGAAATGAGAGTCTTAGGGTTTGGCATACGTAGAGGGTAAAGGAAGTGGTGAAAATGTCAAGGACTGGAATATTAAAAATAGTATTAAAAATAAACATTTCACAACAGAAAAAAGCAGACCGGACATAATCCTTTCCTCCCATCTTTAACTTCTGTGATGTGTAAGTCTGAACTCACTTTATACAAATTCCAAAGGTAAATGAAGTCAGTTTAGATGCCAGATAAGCGCTGACGTCACCGATGTCGCCGTACGAGGCAGAAGTTGTGCGTAAAGGGAAGGAGCACACAGACTGCGCAGGGAAGTTTAAACACTCCAAAGTGCGTGCCTCTCTGCCGAGCTACGCTGTAACGCAGATGATATCCCAAACACCTCCAGAACTCCTCAAAGGTAAATGGTAATGAGATCTCTAGGGAACAAACTTTTTTACTTGGGCACGATGATGTGTTTCTGTTTGGGAAATGAGCATCCTTTGGGTTTAAATTCAAAGGAATTATTATCACAGAACACGGCCCTGCTTGTTTGCAAAGACCTATCCAAATGTCCCTGTACTCATTTATTTTTTTAATGAATTATTGATGATTTCTCAGCAGAGTTTAATGTCTATTCAAAGGGATGACACAATTGCTTATCATAATTTGAAATCTGGTATTCATTTGACGTCTGTGCCTCGGTGCCTTGTTGATAAATTACAGCACAAAGCTCTGTAGGAACAAGTTCATATTCAGCGTCTTTAAACAAAAACAATTGATGGTGCCTTTCAAGAACAGAAATGCATAGAAACTACAGGGGCTAAAGGTAGTTTTAAAAAGTTATTTAAAATAAATAGTTTGGAGAGGACATCAGGCCCTGCTGTTTAAGACAGAAAACAAAACTCAGCTCAACTAATTCTGACTTAATCACCAATTTAGTCACAGCTTTCCTGTCTTCGCTCTTCACACCTGCGAAATGGAAATGATTATATGCTCGCACCTATGTAAAGAAGTTTGAGATCCTTAGAAAAGTGCTGTCTGTTCTCTGGTTTCTAGATCAAAATCTAAAACACAGGTCTTGGCAATCCTGGGTACTGGGAACCCCACAGACCTGGCCTTTACTCCCACAGTATGGAATCAAGTTCAACATTTTGGTCCTGACTTGAAGGCCTGGCCCAAAACATGTAAAAGACTGCACGAAGCTCCAAAATTATGGATACAGTGAACAGCAGTGCCCCTGCAGAGCAGAGGAACTCTGCAACAAGGATAACGGACACAAACTGGAACACAGGAGGTTCCACTTCAATTTGAGAAGAAACTCCTTCTCAGTGAGGGTGACAGAGCACTGGCCCAGGCTGCCCAGAGAGGTTGTGGAGTCTCCTTCTCTGCAGACATTCAAAACCCGCCTGGACGCCTTCCTGTGTAACCTCATCTGGGTGTTCCTGCTCCGGCAGGGGGATTGGACTGGATGAGCTTTTGAGGTTCCTTCCAATCCCTAACGTTCTGGGATTCTGTGATAACGTCTGCTCATGTAGTTACACCTTCTTTAAGGGCCGGTGCCAAACAGGGAATGGACTCCCAAATCAAGCGTCATCACAAACAGCTTTGCTTTCAGCTGCCAATATCAGGAATATTCCTTGGAACACATCCCTTCTTGCAGAAACACAGCAATATTTAGTTTACGATTCCCCAGACTCCTCACAGCACATCAGAAAGCTGAGCCATCTGGGCCAAACGTTCTCCTAACAATGGAGACCCCGTTTGCCAAACCACATGATGGGGATCTGGGTGTGTTGCCTGCTGGGCACCTTCCTTCTGTCACAGTGGCAAGGTGTCATCATGCAGTGCTGCAGCTAAGGCACACGTAGGGTCACACTGCTGGGGAACAAGGTTTCCAGCATAAGTCTGCAATTCCTTGCACGATCCTTGGTCTCGCACAGCAAATCACAGCTGTGGCTGACACTCTTAGCGTGCAGCACTGCCCCAACGCTGGAGGAGAAACAAGACCTGGGAGGCTCACGTGCAAATGTGACAGCCCATGTGTGACACCCCATGTGTGACACTCGTGTCACTACCATGCTGCTGGACCGTGCTCAGGAACCAGTATGAACGACACATCAGAACCAGTGCAGGATGGATCAACTCCCCGAGGCAATGAGCACTGAATGCCTTGCTGCCATGCACAGCTTTAAATTCAGCTGCCAGAGGAAAGGAGGCGCCTCTGGTTCATTCACTCCAACCAAGAAGCCTGAGCTTCAGGTTCAGCACAAGTCTGCAATGGGTTCTTTTCAAAAAACACGCAGTGCCGTGGGGTGTATGTGGATCCCTGGTAGCAACTGGTAGTAACAAAACTATTAAGTTCAAGTCCCTGGAGAGAATTCTTTAAAAAATACAGTAGTTCCCCTCTTACCTTTCACCCTCAAGCTGGGTGCTGTGTTTCATGCTACATTCCCGACTGCCATGCATGTCCGAGTTGCACATTTTGCACGTCCACTACGTGCCAAGCCACGGCCAGTTCCAGCCCTCTGACCCTGACAGCTGTTATGTGACCCGAATATACCGTGGACATGGACCAAGTGGGTCCACAGATCCCACGTCAGCAACACATTTTCAGCCAGCCACCGTTGAGCCTTGTCTCCGGCACAACCAGCAGTTTCCAGCAACACAGACTGCCAGGAGTGACTTGCCAAGTGCTGGGCAAGAAGCCTTCCCTTCATTTTATAGAAGCTGGACTTCTGTGTGATCTGTTGGGGGTCATAACAGTGTTCACTGAAAACATCAGTCAGAGGCCAGACTCGGTAGTCTCAGGAGATTTGAGGCTGCCATGCTAAATTATGAGTCAGCAGTTCCTCCTCTGCCCCCCTGAAATGTGGTTTGGGCAGCAGACAACAGTGCAGTGTGAACTGAAGTCAATTCCACTCCCATCTTGAAGAGGTACGCAGGAAAGTAGACCATTAATGTCCCTACCTAGTTCAGGAAAAGAAGAATTCCTCAGCTTTTTTCTGAGTATCTGTTAGCAAAGTGCATTTCTGGTATTTGTCCCAGATGACTGACAAATAACAGATCTATTTGCAGTGTCTGCCGATCTCCTCTGCAGACCTCTAATCAGAGAAACAGCCTCAAACACGCAACTGGCTGGCACCTTAGAGCACAACTGCTGGGTAAAGGCATCGATGTGGCTGCCCCTCAGTCCAATCCTTTCCTGAGGCCCAGTGCAGACCAGAGCAGTTGGTGGCCTTTGGGAATTTTGCTCCACGTTCCGAGAACAATCTGCTCTTGTCTATGTCAGCTCCCAGAGGGGAGCCAAACTGACCTGAAACCAAAAAAGGTGGACTCACCTCTACTAACACCTTGTTCCTTGGGCTCAGTTACCACCTCAGGATGTCTCTGGCCATTCTGATGTTTCTGACAATTCTAGGGGAAGAACACAGACCACATTTCTCCAAAAGCACCATCTGTGCTATAAGAAATGAGCATCATCAGGCCTCTCTGAAATGATCAGGCAGTTCCCAGAAGAGCTCATAGCAGTGCGTACTTCCTAATTATTATTATTGGCTTTGCCACAGCGCCCAGGAATTCATCTGGGCCTGACAGTCTGAGTTGTCCTGAGCAAGAACAAAAAGCCCAGCAATCCCACAATCAAAACTTATGTTTTAGAAATGAAATACAGATCACCACCAAAACCAGGACTCTGGGGATCAGACCACAGGACTCCACTCCTCCTTTATGAATTTTTGGGGGTTCTTTTCAATGCTTTGAAAAAAAGAACAGTGCAGCATGGCAGAGCTTGGGACAGGGTACATCAACCCACGCACCAAGAAGCCACGTCCAACTCACACAAGTCCTGGCACCGCTGGTGCAAGAAGGACAGACTGAAATACCACAACCCATACATGCCAAATAAACCTAGTGCCACTTCATCACAGCCTTAATATTGAATCTGCTTGCTCTTGGAATGATAAATTCACCATACTGCACAGGCAAAACCTGCAGTTCTGATTCTGGCCCAGGTCAGTCACACAGAACTCTGCTGCTGACTTCACGGCATGGGCCAGACCCTCAAAGAGAAGGAGAGCCAAAAGCAGAATCGCTCCTACCAAAGAGATGGACCTTGGTCTATTCCACATAACAAATAAACTGCAGTCAGAAACCTCAGGAGCAAGCTTGTAGCCAAATCAATCCCTCAGGCATTTTAATTAATCATCTAGGAAGGGAAAGCACAGAATAGTCACTTCATGGACATTTACTTCTCATGCCAAAACTTAACGTAAATGCAGACACAACTTCAGCAGAGATCTCAAGAGGATGATGGCCTGATTCCAAATGCAGCTTCCCATGTCACAACATCCAGCTTCCCTGTACCAAATCTACCCCAAAAGGTTTCCTGACTCCTCAGCCTCCCGCTAACCACCATCTCCTACAGCCCATTTGATCTACGCAATGATGTGGGAGCATTACTACTTGAAAACACGGTGCACCCACCCTTACAACACTCAGGATCCAATCCCCTGAGCTCTCTAGCTGGGTGCAAATTTTATTACTACCACCAAATCACTTCCTTTCATAAGACACCTATCTTAACTGTGGGGTCGATTCCACAAACTTTACCGACATGCAAAGTTTCTATTCATGCGAACAATCCTCTCGCAGGCGCTGCCTTGCCAGCCCCATTCATGTGAGTGCCCCAATTACATGATTACATGAGCGAGCTCCAGGCCAGGCCCTGCTCTCTCCCACAGCAGCTCAGCCAGGAAACCAGCCAGAAACCCTCGCAGCTCCATTTGCAGCAATGGGGACTCAGCAATGCCGAACGAAACGCGTACGACGATGCAACGACCTTTATTGTTTAGCTTTCCCCTCCTCCGCGCTCCGGTTTAACGCGGCCGTTATGCAATGGCTTTGCTATAGCAACAGGCGGGGTGATCGGCAGTAACCTCGCCGCTGCCGCTGAACTTTGGCCCACTGCTGAGCCGCCCACTCGCCCGGCAGCGCCGCACGGCTGAGAGGGAAGCCGCCAGCATCCAGACGGATTTCGAGGACCAGGCCAAGATTGCCAAAGGCTGGAAACGATTAACTCTTGTGAGCAGGGGCTGCAGGAGAAAGGCGGCTCGGCGCAGCGCAAGCGGTGCTTGGTCCTCCCAATGCCACTGCAGGAGACTGAGCAGGATTAAGACATTCAGTGGGGGGGTAGTAAGGAAATCAATCAGCTTTACAGAAGAGAACACGATCTTTTTTTCTTAATGAGTGGCAGATGAGTGAGGATAATGAACTGGAGCTGGGAGCATAATGCCTTCATTAAGTGCTGCGTGCTATGAATTGCACGTACCTGGGTTATACGGGGGCGCACAAAACTCCAGAGGCACAGAACTGTGCTGGCGCAGCGTCCAAGTCCTGGCCTCTGGAGCACTTTACAAGTACCAGGGCACAGGGAATACCTTTTGGACAGGGAAGCGGTGCTCTACAGAAGTTTGTTAAAACAGTTACTGTAATCTTACAGCACAATCCTGTAAGAACAGGCTGCAGATTACCAACCTGCAGCCACGCCATCACTGTGTGAGCAGGACTACCACTACTTCAGCACTTCTGCAGCTCTTATTTCCACACATTAACTGATGTTCATTAACTAAGTCCCCCTGTGAGGCTGGTATGGGGAAGCAAGCAAGTAATAACCCCCACATTTTATAAGAGAATTAAGAGCTCAGGTAACTCCCTCGAGAGCCGGAGGCAGCAGAGCTGAGTCAGGGGCAGAGTCTGGAATGAAACACGTGAGCTCCTGGCTTGCTCTGCGGCCGCAGCCCTGCTCTGCATCGCCCACGCTCACTCCAGGAATACGTTTTAATGCCTAGGGCAACCTACCATCCATTTTTCAACAGGCTTCTTATAGGCGCTCTGCAGAGCCTCGTATATTCCTGGGTATTTGGATTAAGAAGAAAACACATTAAGAGCTGCAAATTATCCACCGTTACACCAGTATCATAGGGGCTGCTTAACAGTACCCCCCAAACCATGTCAATGGTCACTGCACTGGGATGACACAGCCCTGGAGGACCGTTTCTATCAATATTCTTTGGCCACTTTCTTTATGTACCTGTTACTTAGGAAAAGTCTACATAAACTCATGTCTTGCCCTAAAACACTGCATTGTCCAGTTAGAACCTTGCTATTCCCAGTAAGAGGTGGTGTGGATTTCTTTTCTTTGCTATGACAGCAGGTTTATTCTAACAAGAATGGATCCTGCAGGCACAGCACTGAAAAGCAGCTACGCCTTGATATCAGAACTCCTTTTGACAGCTTCATCCACAGTTATATCTACCTCCAAATATTAATGTCTTATAAAAAACTCTTCTCTGCACGTAGTACCCCCATTCAAGCCTCAATCTGTTAGCACAAATCCCCCTACCTCTCTTCCCCAAAGATCAAGTCTCTGTCTGCCAATGTTTTATCTTGCAGTATTATACAACGTCTTTTCCAAGGCAAATGATAAACCAGCCTTGGCAGCCCATCACGTGGCTACTTACGAGACTAAGAGAAATGCTGAGTATTTGGCTTATGAAACAGAAATACAGGAAGAAAATATTTATAACAACGCTACTGTTTAAATAAGAGACCATAATTTATTACAGATGTGACTCTTCCTTCCAAAACAAAGGGTTTAGATCTTGCTGAAGCTATGTATTGACATGAAGTAGAATGGACTTAATGAAGAATACATCCAACTTCATTTGTGAATTGCCCCCTTTATCCCCTGCAATTCTGTACCCCGAAACAAGCACTAAATTTGCTTTGTCCAAGCATGTCTGCCAGGCTTTTCAGTGCTCAGAAGCCAATTTAGAAAACAACCATTCATCCTTCATCTGAGAACAGATTGAACAGAATTCAGTTAAATATTAACTATTAAAGAAGATAAAATGGTGCATAACTCAGACAAGATTTGTTAAGCTTACAATTACAAAACCTATAAAGAATGTAGAATGCATGCGCACGGAGGGAGGGCTATGTAATGAATTATTTCAGAGCAAATAGTAATTGCAGAGAAATCGACTGCAACACTGAAATGAGAGGGTACTGAAATTACCACAGGAGGAGTATGCAGGTACAGTGAAATAGTTAATATGTGACTTGGCATGGAACTGTAATCAAACTATTTTCATTTAATGCTTCAGTTGGCACAGAAGGATCAGATAACAAAATATTCATCCCAAATCCCTTTTCAGTCTCTAAAACACTATTTCAGTTTCTTGCACTGCAGTAATTTTTTTTTCCTTTTAACCAAAACTGACTGAAGAAACTATAGGAGGCAAAAGATGCTCAATGATGTCCAGCAAAGCAATCAGTCCCTTGTTCCTGATCTCTCATGCAATCAAACTGAGATTATGGGTCATAAAACACCATCTACATTCACGAAATCTAGTTTGTATTAGGAAAAAAGGTGAACATGAAGATGAGTATGACAAATTAAAACATACGCTTCCTATTTGCTTCATCAGGTTCTGTTTTCTCCTTTTCAAATGGTTGGTGTTGCATCATCAGAACAGCTACATTTCCTACAGAACAAATTATCTACAGTGCTCAAAATTGCCTTCAGTATCTCCACCAAGAGCAATAGTAGAACTCCATGAGCAAACTAGTAAATCCCATCCCACTACTCTGACATACTATTTTGAGCATCTTTTACACTGTTTTACTCATTATAATGAATATACCTATATATTTTTAAACAGTTTGTCAGCATTACTTACCTCCTAACAGAGTATCTTGTTCTACTCATAGCTGTTGTATGCTGGGAACTCTGGACTGCTGGCACTCTTCATTGGTGGGTTGGGTTCCCTTAAACAAAATTCCTGTTTGGTGGTGGGGTTATGTTCAATGTACTCCCAGCCTAGCAACTGTTCCTTTAAGGAATTCCTTTGTTTTAGTAGTTTGCTCTAATCTGAAGTACCATACCCACCAACTTTGAATTCAAGCTTGCACTGGAACTGAAAAACTGTGTAATTCCACGTATATTGATTGAACGAAGACCAAAGGGAATAAAAGCATTTAGCTTTCACGTGAACTCCAAAGAAGAAAGGCATCTCTGGCAATATAATTACAGAGCACAGATCTTCCAAGAGGAAATGAACTACAGGGATTTATATGATTAGACTTGTTTTTTCCCTTTCCTTTTTAATGATAGCTAGGGCTCTCTTTCGCTCAGCCCTTCCAGTCTAACCACCTATAACAAGGACATTTTTAAGCAGGCAGGAACTGAGACTGTTACACAGAGACGTTTCAATGGGACGCTGCTATGGGGTGGAATCACAACTGCGTCAATGGTTTTTTTCACAACAGGCCCCATCACCTTCCTTTTACCTACCTGCAGCCCTAACACATTCCTAAAACTCATTAAAGAAGTGGTGCCTGTAGCCCCTTTTTGTGGCACAGTAGAGGGATCATGGCAAGGCTCTGGGTTGTGGCAGGCAATACTCAAGGGCAGGGACTGGTTTACTTTGTGTCTTGGTAACACTGTGGCTGGCCCGGGCTGACCAGATCAGTGGGACTCAATCATCACAAGCAGAAGGAAATAGTTGCAACAAGTGGTGGAGCTAATTAATGGCCTTCACTAAATGGACTTTGTCAAACCTGTGTGTGTCACATTCACAACCAAATGTTGCTCCTTGTCCTTATAATAATTACACTGAATGCTCAGTGGAGATATTTTCTAAATGGAAATAAACAGAATCAATACAGACTTGCCTTAGCTGCACTGTCACACTGCATGAATAAAACACGCCGATGGATACTCTTGGCTGGTATTCAACAGGGATTTGGTCACTGTTACTGCTATGCAAACTGCATTTTAAATGGTGTGCTAGCAGTTTAAAAATCCCATTTCTGTCTAACTTTTATCTGCTATTGTTACAAGTAACTCCTAGGATTCCTCAAACAGGAAGAGTCGCATATTTACCTTTGTCACACAGCACAAAGAAAGAAACAGAAACATTTCAGCAAGCAGATATGTACAGCTGTAAAACCGTAACACTGGATAGGGATTGAGGGGATAGACATTACATAAAAATTACTCAACGTATTTCTACAAATTAACTTTAAATCATCTGCATTTCCTGTATGTGCTTCTCCAACACCAGATCATCCTTTTCTCATGCTGCCCAACAAACTGGTACAGTAAAACAGACCTGTGGACCTTCATTTGGTTTTGCAGTTTATGGAGCCTTTAGAGGAGCCCACAAAACAACTGCCCAATTTCTAAACATGGTCACTTCCTTTAACATCCCCAACAGCCAGAGGTTGTTTCAGTTCACTACGGAGGCACTGAGGCATGTACAGGTCTCATCTAATGACAGCGAGCCTGTAATGCCCCAAGGCAGTGGAGGCTGTCAACACAGCTGTCCTGTGTGCCAAGACAAATGTCCTGCTGGGCAATCTAGGAATCAGCATGGAAACACATCTTCTGCGAGGGATTAGGGGGAAGGACAAGGACTGTAAATAGGCCAGACAGCCAGGAAAGTTTATAAGGTGTTACTGAAGGAGTTTCTGTTCAGCTGTGAGAAAGCACCAAGACCCTGGTGCTGTTTTGCAAGTCTAAATATTCTTAAGTATTTTATTTCCCTTGTCAGTTGTTGCTAGCAGAAGTGTATCTAAATTAACACCTTCTGAGCCTGTCTGGCATTAGAAACACAAGACCGCACAGAATATGTAAAAAGCTCGCAGAGAAGGGAGGTACAGAGATCTGCCCACTAATGGCGTAATTAGCAAGAAAAGCAGCCTTGCTGCATCAGCACAGAGCAGCTCTCACCAGCATCCATCCTGAGGAGAGGAGAGGGAGAGGGAGAGGGAGAGGGAGAGGAGGGGGGGGGGTGGCACAGAGCACACAAGATGAGATCTGGTAGAAAGGGAGAGGGAGAGGGAGAGGGAGAGGGAGAGGAGAGGGAGAGGAGAGGAGAGGGAGGGGAGAGGGAGAGGAGAGGAGGGCAAACAAGTGCTGCTCTGGGGACCTGCGGAGTTATCCCTGCACGACAGAAATCCCGCACAGCAACGCGCACACTCCTGCTCAGCTCAGGGGAGGGGGCTGTCAGAATTCCTCGCTGCTGCTGTTGAAGAAGAGATGAATAGAGAATGCTTTGATCAAATGTGCCATTCCGACAAGTCTTTCACTGAAAGACCTCCAAGTCTTCTCTAAACATACGACCCAGCAGCCACCTTGTCCTCCCTTTGAGGTATAAGAGACATTGTAAACATAGTTTTATGGGAATAATGTGACATGGAGAGGACAGAAAATCCTGGCACCGCTGCAGTCAATGGCAAAAATTCTGCCTCCCAGTCTTTGAAACCACTGAACAGGACCATCCCCTGAATTTATTTCCTGAAGTTAAACATTCCCAAATAAATTACTGTTAACGCAGATCACTTTGAAGGCCAAACTAGTCTGGGCCACATTGTTTAAACATTAGGTTATGCAGGTTTACTTCTCTAATCTCTCCTTTTTTCCCTTTTTAATTACTCTTCTGGTCATCTGTGGCTTAGAAAATGATTGATTCAATAGATATCAACTCCCATATCTGGGCTTTCTTTAAACAAAGTCACAAAAATGATGAATCTTCTGCTACATAATACTTTATTGCTTTCTAGTCCATGCTTTTGGTGTTTTAATCATAACTAGAGGCTCACACTCACAGCTCAAAATGTACAGTACAGTGGATTAAGCCAAAAAACCACTTGAAGTTGAAGGCTTGCCCAGACATCTAATATCTTATCACTAAAATCTGAAATTTTCTTTTGCTCTGAGTCACTGATAAAAAATTTACTTCATGGAACATTGGGAGAGGGGTAGGAAACCAGAAAACCAGCTACGGAAATCAGAACCTCTGGAAGCGCGGGCAGGGAGCGTTCCCGTTGCTGCGCCTTGTCTGGCTCAATTCGGCTGCTGAAACGGGCACTGATCGTCCCTGCCACTGCAACGGGGAAACTCAACCAGCGCAGCTCTGGCCGTGCTCTGCTGCTTTTCACTACAAGGAAACTCCCAAATCAATCAAGCCTGCGGTACATGAACAGCAAAATGCCGACCTACCTCTGCCTGCAGCGCAGGACAGGTTGATTTCAACCCACCCATTTCAAATGAGCGATGTAGATATTTCCAAAACAACTCTGTAGCTCAGCACAGAGCTAATTTCTACAGTTTACTGTCTTAAGCATGGAGTGATGTATTTTTCCCCACTAAATGAAATGTTATTCATGGTTTGTGCAAATTCGAGTTGAGATAGAAGCTGGAACTCAGAGTCATTAGAGCAGTATTTTATAGTAGCTTTCTAGCAAGTGGGTAAATTATATTAGGATTTCTAGATATATATGGAAAAGCTTACCAAAACCTAACATCTAGCAAACAAAGACAGCATAAACTGTAGTTAAGGTGATAAAGCAGTTGTTCTTGGATCACGCGTGCTCTCCAGGCACCTTAAAAATCAGTAGAACAGAGTTTCACATCTACTTTTATTCACAGACCATAGGATGAAAAAAAACCTTTCCTCCTTCAGTTTTGAATGAGCTTCTCAACTCTGAATTAGATAAGATATGACAACTAAAATTGAGCCGTTCACTCTAAAAAAGTCTAGTGCTTAGTCAGAGACCTCCATCAATTCAGTGGCTTTACTTTCCCTTAAACACTGATAGGACAAAGCACACTGCCTGCCGCTTTAATTTCACGTAAGTTATCTTATTAGACTACTTGAAGCTTAGTTCTTAGTATAGATGGTCATAAATGCACATTACATCACAATGTTTTATTTTAAACCATTTAATTTAACATAATAAAATATTAGTAATTGCAATAAATTTTTATCCATCCTGCTCCAGTGGCTTTTGGTTTTGCAGTGGAAAATCAGGTTTGCTAGGTAATAAATTCTTAGATTGATTGCAGTTATTATCATTGTCCTAGATTTTTAAAGCCAGCAGGGACCACAGTGGTCATTATTCTCATACAACATGCTTCATAACAACTCATCCAACAAATCTCTTGCCCATGCTGATCCTCCTGTATCACTATCAAGTCATTTAATGGATAAAGCAAATAGCTCAAGCATCTTAAACATCCATTATTAGGCCTGTTTTCCACATCCTTCATCAATCTGGTGGCTGTTTCCCAAGGGTTTTCCAAACATCAACATCCTTTTGGAAATGGAGATTTTGTACTGAGATACTGAACTAGAACAAGAGACTCTCAAACGATAAAGAAGAGGCAATAACATCTCCTTACTCCTCTCATTTCCTTGCTGACACCGTCCCATTCACATCCTATGTGACAGCTATGGCACGGGGAGCTGATGTCTAACTGCCCATCTGCAGTTACTCCCTTAAAGCTTCGTAGTGTCACTGGGAATACTTCAGTCACTAATTTTTAGCAAAGAATGAATGATTTTGTATTTGACTATAAACAGCTATATACATTTGTCGACAGAGCCAGTTTCCCATAATAGTTTTAGTGATTTATTCACTAGGGTTGCTGATAGGTTCCCACTTTCAAAAACTGGGAAATACACATGTGTAGGTGAAGAGATTTGTTCAGGTGACACAGCGTAGCATCCAGTGAGGTAGGTTCAGCTTAAAATGAAGGAATCTTGGCTCTCATTTCCACGTTCAGGTTACTGAGTGCACTGCCTCAAGCAAATGAGTGTAAGAATCACTTCAACCCCTTCACCTGTTCAAGTGCAGATGAAGAAGAGGAAACAGCACAAAGATGCAGCATCAGCAAACTGGACAGGTACCCACCACAGCCATGGCGTTTGCTTTACTGGTACGATAAAAACTGCTGCCCTTGCGTTTGCCCTCGGGTTTTGCTGAGGGGGCGAAAAGACCCAGTGGTCATTACCTTTCCCCTACTGAACCACGTGAAGCATGTGAACTCGCTCGTATGAATTCAGTATTTGCCCTTGAACTGGTGCGGGCTGCATTTGGCACTCTGCTTTTAGATCAATATATAACCCAGGCGTAATCTTATCTGGCAGGAACAGGGATATTGGGGGGAGGGGGAGAAACACAGCCTCTGGAGGTGAGGAGAGCAGCTCTTCTAAATGTTAATGGGTTAAGAATAGAAATGTCAAATGCCTGCCTTATCAGAAGGCCCCATGTGCAAACAGGCACCTAGCGGCAGCAGTCGGAGCACAGGCTGGGTACGCGTGTCAGGAGTTAGCTGCTGCAGCTGTAAACATCAAAACCAGAATGGTGAACTGGGAAACCTCCCAGGACACTTCTGGTTAATACAGGTCATTGGGAACGTCCAGCCGCCAAGACTGGCTGGAGATTAGTCAAGAATTAGAGCTGCTGTGGAGCCAGAGATCACTCGTGAGCTGTGGGAAGGCGCTTGCAAGGGTACAGCGGAAGGATACTGCGAGAAAGAGCCGCTCCAGGAGGGGACACTGAACGTGTTGTACATCAGACATCCTGATGCTCCACACTGCTCTAGCAAGAGCATATCCGTTCCCCCGGAGTAAAGCTATACGAGGATGGAGACAAAAAGACCTTCCTTACCTCCTTGTGGGTACAGAGGGCACTAAACAGAGCAGGAACTGTCTGAGGACTTTGTACAGACGGTCTTCAACCCTGTCTACAGTATCTCTGAGCATAATGCAGAAGGCGTTGGGATGGAATAAGAGATGAGGCAGCACAGGAAAAGACATTATCTCCCTGAAATACTAATACATTTGTAGCCCTGTTCTAATTAATGTTCTTATTGGCATCCAAGGAAAGACGCCAAAAGTTGCATCACATTGGACAGTAATCTTGTAGATACAAGTAATGGATCTGAAGTAACAGCAAAGTTCTGCTGGTGTGTAGAGTTATTGCATGTGACCTATGGCTACTGTTTACCAGGGCTTTCAGTCCTTTTGTCTCCAGTACGTTGTCAACAAAATTCATCAACCAACCAATTGCCATTCTCGGAGAAGATGGGCAGTGAGCAGCTGTGTTTGAGAAGATTGCTCTTCCTTCTCTCCTGGTGCAGGGGTTGCCCCAGGAAATGGCTACCTGATTTTGGGCAACAGATACAGGATAGCTCCCTGGCATGCTGCCCTCCTTATTGCAGAGCAAAGAGCACCATTCTTGTCAGCCTGTTCCCAGCTGTAAAAAACTACCAAAGGATAGGGTTAATTACCAGTTAAAACACTAGGAAGGAATAATAACTACAGATAAAGCAAGACTAAATGTATTTTATCCCACAAAGGGGATAAACAGGGTTTGTGCTCACAGCTCAGATATATTATAACCATTAAATAGCTACTTTAATTGGTAAAGATAGGGTTACACTTAAAAGCAAAAAAGAAATGTGCCTGTATGAAGCCACTGCTCTCTGAAAGATGATTTTAGTTTTGTGCCTTCGTGTTTGTTCCACAAAGTGGCTACTCGGCAGTTAACTGGACTGGCCTCTAACTCCAGCCATAGGGGAGAACATCATAACCTACTTAAATTTGCGGGTTGCATCATTTATGCAGCACAGCTCCCAAATGGGCACAAATGGCTTATTTCATACACCAGCATCCCTCGGCATCTGTTTATCCCACAGTCTTCTGCAAGCGTCTGTTGATTTGCTGACACACATGCACTGCTCTTCTGCATTCCCAACCCCATTTTCAGTCCAGAAACTCTTGGGTTCATTCATTTGAAAAAGCGCAAATACTCGGCAGCAGACATTTTTCATACACATGACGTTACTGAGTGCTATTAACAGCTGCTGTTTCAACCCAGAAGCTACTGTGTGTTCAGTGACAGCTCTGAAATGCTAATGATTTGTGATGTTTTCTGGACTCTTTTGGGGAAGAAAAACCCTTTATAAAAATGTAGAATTTTACCCTTTTTATTCACAGCAAGAATGGCCAAACTTATTTATCCTAAGGGTCACATCCCAAAAGCTACACACGGCCGACAGCCTCAAGAGATACCACACAGGAGAGTCTTTTCCATCTCTCATTTCTTCAGCTAAGAGTTTAATTAAACTCAGTTCAGTTTAGGGAGTGAGGAATGCGTCCCTGGACTTCCAGCAACACAGTGACATCTTCTGAGTCGCTACGACTTTGAATGGAACAATTCGTCATCCCTGAATGAAGCTGCCGAGATTCCCCTACAACCCTTTCTGTTTTCATTATGTAGAAGGCAATTTTGAAAATGCTGCCTCAGCTCCGATGCTCGTGGCGTGTACGTGTCTGCCTGCTGCAGGTCCTCTCTGTGCCTCTCGCTCTGACATGCGCTGGCATTTGCTTGGCTCTCAGTCACAGATGCCAACAGTGCAAGAGCACAAGGGTACTGCAGAAACAGTAGCTTTCTTCACCCCGTTTAACATGTTCGCATTTCAAAACGTGATCATATGAGCACATTTATTGCAGATGATACTGTTTAAAGATTCAAAGACATCAAACAACTAAAATGTACAGCCTAACATGACATTAAAGGCAAGTTCAGGAGAGACCATATGCAATTTTCTGACCTGCATTATTTCTATGCTGTCATCATTTTGAGGCATTTGATATGCTGCTCTTTGGTTTAAACCCAAGAATGGTATTTGAGTTTTTACCATAATAAACTTTCTCAACAGACATTGCATTTTGATTATTCTGTCCATGTAAGCCACAAGGATATTTTTCCTCCCTAAACATCCAATCTGCAGGGATTGGTTGTGAAACTCCATTATTTCCAGGAACTGCTGGCAACCTACCACTGTCTGTTCTTCTCAGTATTGCCTCTATTTTCCTTGTTCAGCTTTGAAAGCCAAACTTGGTTTGCAAAAATGTCTGGGTTTCTCAATGCCAGAACTGAATAAAGACCAGAACAGGACAGAATTAGAGGGTTTTATTATGCTGAAAAGCCATTAACTTACACTAAAGTTTGTAAAATAACAAGAATATAAAACTGGAAATAGATGCTCAGCCTTAAATCCTGTTACTCAGAAATTTTCCTAGATGTTACCAATAGGCTTTCGAAGCTCTATCACCCTTACCTGATCCCTATGATCAAAACAAAGTCGATTTTTTAAAGTTATAAGTACTTGGATTTTCACTATTCAGTAAAGTCAAAATAATCTGTAAAGAAAGGCAGCCTGAATTCTCCAATATGCCTGACGTCTGCCGCAATTTGGTCTACAATAGGCAGAGGTAAAGAACACCAGCATCTATTCTCAGTTGCCCAGAAAAAGAATATACTTCAGGGTATATGGTCAAGAAAGCTGAAAGATGTGAAAGAGATTCTGGATTATTCAAATCTTATTATCAGTCATGATGGTTCAAAAGTTGTAATGGAAAACTCCGTATCTGAAGGTTATCTGCAGGACCACACTGTGATCTGAGCCACACGTGGCAGTAGCTTCAGAGAAAGAAAGGGAAATATTCCAAATTTACTTTGGCAGGACCAACATCAGAATCTGACCACATCCAACCAAAAACCAAACAAAGCTATAGGCTACAAGAGCAATCTCAGTCATTGGGGTGTAAAAACAATGAAGATCTCTGTGATTCTGATGCACTTCAGAGACTGAAAAGACGCCAGCCCTATTGTGCCTCCTCTCCAAAATATCTTGGACTTCCTTCTGTGTTCCTGAGGCGGTCCTGACAGACAGCTCTAAAAATGTACCTAACAAACTCACAACTGCCCGAAGCTTCTTCAGCTCAATATTTTCTTGCATTTAATTTGGAGAAGCCATAATGTATGGAGCAATATCTGAGGCCTGCTTTCTGGCTAGAGGAAATGGACCATACACAATGTCAACTGAGTTCATTCCCAAATGCAAACCACATTGGGCTGTCGAGCACGATAATAAAAACCTGCTGACCTAGTTTCCTGCAGAACAAAATCCTCTGTCTTCCCTCCTCCTGTGCCAAAGTTAAATCAGATCTTCTTTGGAGAGAGAAATTAACCCTTTGACTAGCAAGGAAAACTTTAATGATGTTCCTTAACGCTTATACAGCATTTTGCACTGTGAGAATAGTATGTAAGCAGTAATTAGTCCATCCCCACAGCTCTGAAAAAGGCAGGATTATTAGAGGATGAAAGTAAAACACGGGGAAGGCCAGAGACCTTAGCAGAATTCAGCAGAGAATTTAAAATTTCTCGTTCTTCAAAAGGATTTTGAAGTGTGAAGCTCCATGCTCTAACTGCTTTCTTTGGTAATTCAACATTTGCTCTATGCAAATATAAAACCTTCATACATGATGTGGCAAAAAAATAACAGCACAGCTCAGCTTTTTGAAAAACTGCATCAGACCACTCAAGAAAGGTCTATTGTTCTTCCCAGATTTTGCAATGTCAACTTGCAAGTCCATTTCTGGTAGATGAGAGCTGACTGTATGTGCTTCAAGTGTTTGGAGAAAGCATTCACTTTTAATGGCTTCACTTCCTCGGTGATGCAATGTTTCATTTGAAGGGACGCCTGGGGGAACTTCAGAATGGACATGAAAAGCAAAAATAACAGGGCATGTCACAACGAATTCAGCCAAGAAAATCCAAATGGGAATTCTCTTGCTGTAGGATGCTTCAGAAGGCAGCCCTGGATCACGCTGCTGCAGAGCAGCACCCCACTGCAGGCAGCCAAAAGCATCTGCGAAGCCTCAGACTCCAGACCGCTGAGAAGACCTTTGCTGATTCACACCGGTACTGTCAACCGGAGGAGCTTTCAATCATCTGTCAAAGAGGGGTTTATTAACGGAAGAGTGGAGATTACAAACACTATGCTTGACTGCTCTATAGCTTTACAAGCAAGTTTTTACAATGAGGTGGACAAAGTGAAATTCCTAACGGAGCTGTGTACTGCAGCAGAGCTTTCCCCATCATTCCAAGAAAGAAGACCCTGCAATAAATTGAGTTTCATCCTGCATTGCTCCCTTATGAACTGATACAGCTTTGCCTACATCCAGATGGTACCCCAGAACCTGAAACCCCTCCATCACCACATGCTCCATTGACTTCTGTCTCACAAGGTGCAGCATCCAAGTCCCTGACGAGCTACCAAATAGAAACCCCTGTACGGCAAAATTTGAGTGCTCCTGCTACACAAAGCAGCCCAGTTTACTAACACACTATTGGAGAAAAAAGTCTGATTAGCGATAACTAATAGGCCTGCCAGCAGTACCATTTCGCCTATGAAGAAGTTACTGCCTCTGACACTTTGTCAACCTGCAGGAAAGCTGTTAAGAGAGCACAGGCTTACAGAGCAAAGACAGCACTTAACATAGTGTACACCTCAGGGATCTTGGAAGTGAAGAATAAAGAACCTGGGTTAGAGAGCTCTGCAAAGGCTGTCGTAATTCTGTCTGTTCTCTGGTTGCTGCATCTTTACAGGTAAACTCCATAAAAGCTTCCGCTCCAATTTTGAAATGAGGAAGACAAAAGTCCGAGTTCTCATAGAGTTATTACTGACATTGCTCATGGTTAGAAATGTGATGATGGAAAAAGAGCATCTTATTCATGATATCTGGTCCCTGAGGGGGTATGAGTTGTATGTGCTTATTTTGTTGACACAAACATGTTTTAACTTCCATTGTCTCGCAGAGGAAGAGCAGGCTGAATTCAATTCTGGCTCACACATCATCTGCAATTCTAGCCAAATCCCAGCCACACAACTTTTATTACTGGGAGGATGTCAGAGGCAAAAGAACACAGCTGGATGCTCAGATCCCAGACTGAGTTTTGCTGTGCTGGGAGTTGGACAAACCAGCATTTTGATTTGTGTGTAAACAGAGCCAATCTGAACTGGAAGGTCATTAAGAGAAAACACATTTTACACAACATCCATTGTACAGTTGCTTTTCCAACTTTCCCCGTACTAACATTTTTTTTAAACAAGACTTTGTCCTCTCTTGTTGACTGCTTCAGTGACAATTTCTGGTCCTACTGAATAAATGGCCAAGCTCCACTGATTTCAATGGGAGCAGAAGGTGGCTCTGAGGAAAGAAAGAAAGACGTCCAAGATTCTACAGCTTCAGCTCTACGACCTATGTAGAAGAGCCGGGTCCATGTAGACTCAAAACGTATCTTGTATAAAGACACAGAATTTGTAAGTCTATACCCCCACAAGAATTCCACTGAGTCTCTACAGTGTCTGCAGTCCAGACATTGCTATTCCTATGAAAAATAAAATATTTCAATCAACATGAAAGTAACTAACCTCCTGTTATTACTCAGGAGTGACGTCCACAAAGCAATTTTTTTTCCTATCCTGATATTGTCTTTTTACATAAAAAAGTCAGAAAGGTCCCTGCCAAATGCCCTACAATTATTTTTACAGGGAAGTTAAATTCTTGGGAATTTCCTTCACCCCCTGGTCCTGTACCAAAGGCTCCCTGAGTCTGCCATAGAAGCACCTGCTTCCCACTCATCCCTCAAGGATTGTAGGCACTGCTTCCTATGTCCTCTTACTGGCTGCCAGCACAAGAGATGCCTTCAGACTTCAATGGGAATTTTGAAAACAAGCTCAAGAAATGAAGATTATATTGCATGACAGCATATTGTGGCATCTAAAGTGGTCCGACAGCCTTTGACACGGTGCCTTGTAATTGGAAACATTCTGTCCTTAACGAACCTAATAAAGACCTTCCTCCCAAGGTTCAGATATTGATTATTCCATGAATTTTCTAGTGACTGAACTAGCAAAGTTAAATGAACGGAACAGGAATAAACCAAGAAATGGTTTTAATGTCATGAGGCCCCTGGACATGCTGAAATTTCTCATGTCCCAGAGACTGAGGTAACTTGGGGGAAGTTACTGCAATTCCCTCCAACTAAATTGTGAATACAAACACTCGCTAGCTGCAGGAGTCACCTACTATGCCCAGGATCCTGACCTTTAGGAAAAAACAGGAATTGAGGTAACTGTCCTTCTCTAGACTGAATCCCAAGGGACGTTTTGACCAAGAGAGGCTCCGAAACACCTTCCTCTGTTTTCCAACACAGGCAGAAAATGCAAGTCCATTGCAGATGCAATCAGATGATGTTTCCAAACTATGATGTAGCCTGAGATCTCACAGCTTCATTTTAATGGCGGCACTCAACATTTTGTACTGTAGCTACAATTAAAATAAGATTATGAGAACACACAAAGTAATGACACAGTTTTGTGAACAAGCGTTAACACCCAATCTGTTATTGTAAGAAGTCTTTTAAGAGTGTCCCAGTAGAGACAGGAATATATTTTTCCTGAGTAAGCTGGGAGGAATGTAGATATTCAAATGCTTAAGATGAATCCCTGCTACATTTTCTTCTGTTTGTTCCTCCTCTTTGATTAACTTACTGTGACTATTTGATATAACTGTTACTCTAAGGAAAAGAGTTGACCATTTTCTCTTCTCTGATAAAAGACCTCAGTCTGCCTATAATTAACAGCAAGGCATTTGCAGCTGCAGGTTAAATTGGGTGACTGACAGAGATGTTGCTGGGCTATCAAAACAGGGAACCTTCCTGGGGCAAAGGGACAACGCCTGTCATTCTCCAGTAGTTCCTCAGGGTGTCCATTGGCAAAGCACACGGTACTGTTCCTCTGCAACTGGCAAAACAAATGGGTTGTTAGAGTTTGTCGTGTTTAAAAGGGGACTTGTGGGTATAACCATTGAAAATAGCTTTAATCTAATGACTGTATCTTCTGATGTTGGTAGACTCCTAGCATCACAAAGAAAGTCCACCCAAAATACTTTAATATGAAATGCTGAATTCTCTACTGCTCTACTACTACCAGGGAACCCAGAGACACTTCCTCCTGCAGGGACACAAGTGGTTGAGTTACAGAACTGCTCCAGCCAGCATTATCTGTTTCTGTTACCAGGAGACGGCAAAGCTGGGACGTGAACCATCCACAAATTCAGCCTGGGTCACTGAAGCTTGCTTTGCTCCAAAGATGCTTGTCTTTAACATATGTGGGGGACTTCTCAAAGACATTAAGAAGGGAATAGTAAGAAGCATTTCTGAAGGTATGAACTAAGAAATAACAAAACAACAACAAAAGACTTGTAGAGGATTTCTTTGTTCCAGTGCATTTCTCTGTCTTCAGCCCTAGCAGTTTTCCCAGAGTCCCAAAACACAGCTATTATGCACAGCCTTATTTCTTTTCTTCCTATCAGCTTAGCAGTGCTGATGTTGTTTTTAAGTTGAATCCAAGTTGCATCAGCTTTGGGGGATGGCTGGGATCCCTATTCTCACATTTCATGCTTTGAGATCAGTATTTCTTAGTTTTTATTCTGCTAAAATAATCTTGAGCATTAAAAGTATAAATCTCAGTGTTTAGTATTTTGATTTGATTTCCATACAGACATTTTGCCCTTTAGCAGTACTCCTTCACCTTTCCCTGCATTTATTCAGAGCCCTTGGGTTCTCGCTGTTAATCAAACCCTGCTGTGACTTTGCTGACGTGGTCTGACAGGGCTGAGTTGACATCTGAAGGAGAATCCTTGAATGTTTTGAAAAGGCCCATTGCTCATTGCTCTGCGGAGGCAATCGGGGGGACATGCCCCTTTAGCACTGAAAGGATCATTTTCCCTTTCACCACAGACCTTTTTCCCTTTTTGTACAGCAAGGAAGTTAATTATGCTGGAAAGCTGAGAAAGGACCTGGTTCACAGAAGCCCCAGGGAAAAAGAAAAAAAGGCAGATTTCCTTATTAAGGAAAATATCTGACTTAGGACAAAACAGCTAAACTTAACTTACTGCAAGACAAGCCTTTGTTTCAGAAAGCAGCTTTCCTGGAGGGCAGAGAGACATCTGAATCCCCAGAAGAATTTTCTTTTAAATTATTGCATAGAACAACACTTACAAAAGCAGAAGCCGGAAGGCAGAGTTTGCTATAATCCCTTTTATAAAGTGTTCTGATGTCCTGAAACATCAACATGAGCTGCCATATGGTAAGCATTTTGGAAAAAATGATCTGTTTAGAAATGTAAATAAAAATAGGTGACCAAATATTGTACTGTCATCTTAGAAAGAAAACAACTTAAATTTCAAGAATAATATTAAACAGAAGTGGAATTTGGCTACCGCGATTGCATGAACACCAAGATACCCACCTGAGTGACAAAGGCCTCGTGCCTTCTTGTAACAGTAAAGTATATTCAGGATTATGAGTATGTTTGATTCAAAAGATGGAGGTTGATTTCCCTGTAATATACAATGAATGTGTGACCAATTTACATGTAAGATTTTCTGGTCCCACAGATGCCATTTTTAATTAAAGAAAAGCCTGCAAAAAATAAAGACGTTTACAGCATTGCTGGGGTAAGTAAGATGAAGAGAATCCCATCATTCACTACTGAAACATGCAGCTCTTCTAAAATAAAGCACGGCAGCAATTTTAATCAACGCATAGATCAGCTCTTTAGACTTAGCAGTAAAATAAAATGCCAAACTATAATACCACGAGGAACGCAGGAAGACAAAATGTAACTTACCACCACATTTATTTCGGCAGAATTAAAACTGTTAAAATACTGATCCCAAAATGTGAAATATGGTAACAGGGAAAGAAAAACATCAGGGAATAACATCACCTTTCTGATCCGAAACACATAAGTAAGACAAACACATCTTAAAAAATCCCATTCAGCAAGATGACCCAGGTCTGCAAACGGGTGAGTCAGGAACTGGTATGAGATCACCGATGGCTTTGTCACGAACTTGACTGAGGCCAGGTTTTATCTCTGCACTTCTGCTGGTGCCCTCGGTTTTCAGGCAAGCTTTCTGAACTGCAGCACGTACTCCCACTGTACAGCCTGCACCTTCGAATCAATAAAGCTATCAATGAACCAAAACATCAAGGAATAACATCACCTTTCTGATCCAAAACACATAAGACAAACACATCCCATTCAGCAAGATGACCCAGGTCTGCAAACGGGTGAGTCAGGAACTGGTATGAGATCACCGATGGCTTTGTCACGAACTTGACTGAGGCCAGGTTTTATCTCTGCACTTCTGCTGGTGCCCTCGGTTTTCAGGCAAGCTTTCTGAACTGCAGCACGTACTCCCACTGTACAGCCTGCACCTTCGAATCAATAAAGCTATCAATGAACCACCTGAGTACAGTAAAAATGAACTGGATCAATGGGAAACACTTCTTAACTGTCTGTATATATGCTTCTAAATTCTAATAAAAAGGTTCCCATTTCCAGTTAGGTATTTCATTCTCTGAAGTGTCTGAGGTTTTTTATATCTTTCTGATCACCACATTCAGACACACACACACATTATTTATTTAAGGATATATTTTTCCCATGACCTTACAGACTCACTTCTGTGACAAGGGGAGCTCATGGAAGGAAGTTCAATAGAAGTTAAAACATGAGGAAGTGCAATAAAACCTATTTACTTTGTAGGAGGAAAAACCAAGCTTCCAGCAAAGAACGATTATGTGGAAAAAAAGAAGTGAGCTTCTCTGCAGCCTCATAAAAAACTTGCAGACAGCCTGAGACTGCATGGCAGATGCCCTCTCTCCTGTGCACTGTCTAATCAGACCCCTTTTGGACTTAAGCGAAATAATAATTTAAAAAAAAGCGAATGGAGTGCAATTTCCATGGAAACTTGGAAACAGATGTAACATTATTTGCAGTGAGCCTTTGTACTGTGAATGGAAAATTTTCTAGTTTACACAAATGTCGGCTATTGCTTTCTTTGCAGTACAAACGTGGGTCACATATTTTCTGTCATATTAAAGACACAAATAGTCAGTTTTACCTTCTGCCCAGTACAATCGCACACAAAAGCTTCAAAAGCTGCAGTAAAATGCCTGATATTTATCTTTCCACTAACCCTGAACAGATACCAGAAGAAAAATAATAATTTGGGCTTTCTTTTTGCTTGTTCTCTTCAGAAAGTGAAAACAGCTTAGAAAACATCTCCTGTTTACATGTAATGTTACACACAACCAGAGCATTGGCAGATGTGCTCAATGTTAATGGGAGCTTAATTAACTCTTCATATTAGATCAATCAGATAGTAACTCCTGGTTTTCCATATACCATGAGAAAGAGCTTTCTAGCTCAGGAGCAGGTACTCACAGATTAATTACTCACAGATTAATTACTCACAGATAGCTTTCTCAGCTAAATTCCCAACAAAGTACACTTACAAGTCCAAAACCACGGCAATGACTTGTGACCTGGCAACTGGTTTTAGAGACTGGAGCACCTTCATCTCACTGCGTTCTCAAGAGCAGACAGAGCAGCAACCAAGAAAACGTGTAGCAGTGCCACACCAAAGAACAGCACCCAAAGCAGCTCTTAGGTGAATATTCTTTCTCTTCACATTGCTACTGAAGCTGTCTTTCCTGCATATTCTAAAGAGAAGCAGGTTGTTGCAGCACATAAGATGATAAAAATGTACCAAAAGCGCAGAGTTTACATTCTCATTTATATCATTAACGAAGTGACGTTTACCTTACATGAATTTCAGACCCCACTCTCTTGCTGCTCCTCCCTCACCCAGCAGCAGGAATAATTGTGACAGTACAGAAATTAACTTTGAACAATACAAATCCTAGTTCTGAGCTGGGCTGCTCCAAGTATTAAGCCTAGTGTTGGAATAGGAACAAAAGCGGACTGCAAAATTTTTCTCTCTTAAAAGCAGCTGTTCAGTTGCTGTGGTGTTGGAGCTGTGATAATTACGTGAGAGCTCAGGGGACACTTCTGCAAATCTGGTGCCTGCGCTGTACTTTTCACAAGTAGGAAAAGTCCAGTGCTGAAATCTAAAATAGTCTGGAAAAAGCTGTCTGCATGCTCACCTACAGAACTGGGTGTTGCATGGTCACGGACACCCCTTTCCACTCCTGGACATGCCCTCTACAGCAAAGAACTCTGCGGGAGATTCATGTGGACTTCCAACCTCTAGGGCTGAAATGCAGGAACAGTTTAGGACCATATTTGTGCAGAAGATGTGAGTTGTCTTTAACTGAGGTAACAGACACAGTAACAACATCAAACACTCACTGAAGAATCAGTGCAAAGCAGTTGTCTGGTAGAGACCGAACTAGTCCTGCCCTAGGAATCCTGGCTATACTTGAGAGAGTCATTGTTTAAGGCAAGGAACTGCTTAATAAGGAATTGGTCTTTCACACAGATTTAGTCATAGGCTGGCTGACTGAAGTTCTCTCTCTACATGTTCACACACAATCCAAAATGTCACATTGATTTTATACCTGCCTAGCCAACTGAGATTACAAAGCATCTGCTTTTCAGATGTATTTCCCCTTTTACATCTTGAAAATTCTACTCACTCACTCGTAGATCACACGAAGAAAGAGGAAGCAGCATGACTCAGCTCCACACTACAATGGCTGGAGCAGATCCAGACCTAGCAATCCTTTGGGCTTTCCTTACCAAAATACAAGTCTGCAGCTTGGATAATGTAAAGCATCCAGTGTTTGTGTAAGAAATGTCAGATGGGCAACACGCCAGCTGCAGTCCTTAAGCAACGCGCTAGTTCTTCACACTGATGGAAAATTATCTTCTGAAGAGTTAGGAAGGGAACAAAGAAATGCCAATGGGCTCTGATCTTAAACAGTGCCTAAGGAAGACAAAATGCTAGAGGAACAGCCTCCTAAGCTGTGTTCTGTAGACATGAATTTACATGGAATTCTAGAAGCAGATAACCTTAATTTAGCAAGTGTCACCTCATGCCATACTGGCATATATTTTTCTATAATCTGTAAACTACAGAAGTCATAACAAAGGCATAGGAAAGCTACTGACCTTAAGGAATCCAGAAAAAGATTACTCTAAGTTTCAAGAATGCTGAGTCCCAGTGCTTTGTCTAAACCACTGGAAAATAGTACTCTAAAAATTAGCTACTTTAAAAATTCAGTGTCATCTAGAAGTTATTCCTGATCCTCTACCATTTTGCTAACACCTCATCCACAGATGTTTTTCATAAAGGGCACCCACATGGCAAGTTATTGCAGAGTAAATAGTGCACTGTAAATACACTTAATTTCACTGTGTAAACGAGCTCTGAGCAAAATTCAGC
>NW_010209053.1:55494-61684 GCF_000695765.1 Mesitornis unicolor
CACTCCCTGAATGCACAACAAAGTTTGATGATTCAGTGGTCATCTCACAGCAATCCAACCTCAGAGATTAAGACTTGAAATCTAAACCTGTTTTTTAGAGCTATGTTGTACATCCTAGTCCATGCCCAAAAGCTGTGGGCAATGGGATGGCTCTGTCTTTCCAGACACTGCATTCACTGGAGGAAATCACATATCAGCCATTACTTATATAAATGTGTGTCATGCTAGTAATGGAAGAAATAGAGGCACAATCCAAGCTATTTCTCTGAAATGGCCCTCACCTTCCTACGGAGCAAACCAAAGCATTACTTGCACAAAGCACTCCTCTGGGCTGTGTACGCTGCGGGATGACTGAGCAGGATTGGGAAACTTGCATCCCATATTAACCAAGCTCTCATTGCGTTACAGGATGAAAGGCCACCAGGCTTCTGGGCTCTGTGTTAATTTCAAAAGATGGTTCACTGAGCAGGCTTTTATGCTTAGCAAAGCTTAGCAGCTTTTTTCCTTATCCCTCCCCAAAATGTTTTGGGCATTGTCATATGATTGTACTACAAAACCTCAAGTTATCCAAAACTACTTCATGAGAAGTAAATGGAAACATCTCTTTTCATTCCAAAGGAAAAACAACTCTTGTGCTGTTTTCCTAACTGAGCTGAAAACTTGGAGGGAAACCTAAAGCTAAAAAAAGCAAAGAACTCAAGAAGATTCGTATTCTGGACTGTGGTTTCTGTTGCCTTAGCTCAAGAGAAAATATCTTCATGGGAAAAGGGCCTGCCTGGAGCCAGATTTTTTCAATTCTTGACTTTTCTAGTTGGCGTGGCTTTAAATCAGTATGTTGCTACTAAAGTTATTTCTTCATAAGCAAAAATATCCTTTATGGATTGTATGATAGTTGTTTACAATTGAAATAACCACTTGTGCCATGTTTCCTAGCAATCAGTATCTAGTTCAGCTCCTATCAACCCCAGAATAGACAGTGATCAGGCAATTTAAGAGGCCTTTACAATGTTAGTTCTGAGTTTCACTGATTTAAAGCGTTAAATCACCTTCCCAGAAGAGATTTCCTGAATTAATCCTAAAACAAAGAAGTGTCAGCTTTATCACCTTTGTATCTACACACAACCAAAGAAAACATCACACCTCAGAAAACCAGAAATCTCATATGGTTTAATTTGAAAGAACCTTACTGTAATGTCATTTTACTGCAATTCACTTTTGTCTTTACCCAGGACTAAACCAGATTACAAATACAATAGAATTCCACACTAAAGACCAGCCTACAGACAAACCTGCCACAGGCAATAGAGAGAATTTGTAATTGTCTGTATAACACTGCAACAAGTGTAACAGAACGCGATGGTGCTGCTCCAACATGCTGCGCCAGAGCCCGACAAGTGTGGCTATCGTTATGCTAAACGTTGCATTGACAGAGCTTAATCTTGGGATTATGATCCCCATTATACACTTGAATGCTCTTCTGCATGAATTAGTTTTATATTTAGAGTTAACAAAAATATCTAGTATGGTCTTTTTTGAGATTCCTCAAGACTTTTTAGAATGATACAGTATGCTCTCACTGAACTTTAAAGTGAACGTAACCCCATTTAAAAACTGCAATGAAACCATGCTATAAATTAAAACCAGTTACCTGTGGTCAATGACTGTAACATTGGAAGCAGGAATCCCCAGAAGAAAACAACTCTGTTCCAGTTCTTTCTTACGAATCTCTCCTTGATGGTAATAGTTTCCTGAAAATAGCAAACACAGCAACACTGTCTAACTTAGATTAGGTTAGCTTGGAATTAATGCCTCGTTTTTCTCAAAGCATTAAGCATGAGCATCACATATTGAATGAAGGGGCATCGTCTGAGGAACAGATACATCACTGGGGACAAACTCCATAGCTTTTACCTGAGCAACACCCAGCGTAGCTCAGGGTAAAATGCCGGGACAAAGCTCTGCCCACCTTGACTGCATTTCTCATGTCTATGCACCGAGTGTGGCTTGCAGCCGTTCATGAGCTTATTTGGCAAGGACATCAGAAATTGCCATGTCTAATGAGATCTGTGGTCCAAACAGCCCAGTACGCTCAGCCTAAGAGTGGCCAAAGTTAAATGTGTCTGCTGAAGACACAGAAGATCTTCCAAACAATTCTGGAATAACCAACCACCTGTCTGGTTAGCAGAGGTCTTATTCCTTGAAACATCACAATTTCTAGCTCTTCGGAGTTAGTTGCTTGAGTTTTTGTTTTATTTTGGTATATGCCTAATCTACTTCTGAACATAGTTAAATTTTTAGCAAGATTTAATATCTCTTTCAGTGAATTCCATAGGCTGACCTTGCTTCGTGGGGGAAAAAAGGAGACTTCTAATATGCATATACAGGGACTAACAGCGCATGCACTATCTGAATGGAAGTCACCAAGATACTACAAAACAATTGAGCAAGATCTTTCCATAAACACAGGACAAACTGCCTGGGCAGTGAGGTCATTAGAAGTTGTTCCCACTGGCAAACTTCCAGGTTGTCTCTGTGAAAGAGGTTAGTGGGATCTTAGTCCACTTTTTTTTTTTAAATAAGTATTCACAACAAATCAGTAATAATTAATCTCCTTAGGAAAGGCCAAAGAGTCACTCCTCCTTCACTATTAGACTCCCTCCTGTACTCTTACCAGCACAGGCCCACAGAGCCAAGCTGAACAGCAAGTCCAAAGTACCTGGAACAGAACTGTTGAGATAACACACGTCCCACAGGGCTTTCTTTACGTGATTACAGTTTATAGCATAGTCTGGGCCACTTCTCGTGAGCAGAGGTTGTCATATAACACTGGACACTGCAGCAAAATACGGTGTCAGAACCAAAGGGATTTGAAGAAATGAGGAATTCCATCATAACAATCTCTGGTTTAAGACAAAGATTTTTCCAAAGTCTGCACCATTCACAGAGGAAATTCAGGCAGAAAGTAATATGACAAGATTGCAAAGAACTTATAAAACCAAAGGAAGATAGGAAACCTAATTTAGAGAAGGCATTTGGGAAAAGTTCTAAGAGACTGAGACCAACAACTAGCAGAGAAATGGGATTAATTATCTTAAAACACTGCCTCCTTCTTCACTGAATTATTTCCTTGTCATCATGCCCTGACATTCCCTTATTTTTTCTTGGCATCAGCCATGCAAAGTCCATGCCAGAGCTGCGATGGCCCCTTCTAGAATGTTGCCCTGTGCAGGGCACTACTTGCAACCCAATTTTAACTTTGAAGCAATAAAATGAAAAAAAAAATACAGCTGAGTATTAATATATGATTCAAGTCTGTAGTCAGCTGGCTTGAATTACATTAGAATCTTGTACTGTTGTGGGTGTGAGCCATCTGAATCTAGGATTTCTCTTGAGTAGTGTTGCAATCTGAGGCATCACTAGTAAGCTTTGTAATATTTTCAAAGAGGGAAGGAGTAACCAATAAAAACCCTCTTCTTGCAGACTGTGAGTGAATGGTTTTAGGAGACTGTGACAATAATTACCTGTGTTTGCTGAGGAAGGCTTCAGCTTGGCAGTCTGCAGTTTAGATGGCAAGTACCAGCTTTGGCAAAATTAAGTGTGCACCTTCATTAGATGGATTACATGAGTACAGTGGGACTTGTTTTAGACTGGTTTCTTCAAGGCCAGTAACAACACTAGTGTTTAAAGATAACGTATCTTTTGCTGCAATGCAGTGTCATAGCTGACTGCAGGTGGTGTTTTACCCAAATAGTACCACTGTTCTCAAAATACCTAACTTCTGCTGAACTCAGAGGAAAAGACCCATGTCTCACAGCTTGAGAAATGTGTCAGGACATCAGGAACATAAAATTCTAACGAGAAAAAATGGGCAGCTATTGAGAGCAAAACCAGCTGAATAGCTGGTGCTGCTGGACCTCATCCATGGAGCACTCACAATGGAGAGTCAGCTACTACAGAGAGAAAAGCACATTTACACTGAGTTACTATTTCAATCAATGATTATTCAGTGTGCAAAAGACTGAATTTTTTCACAGTGGTGTAACTCTAATTAATTTCTAAGTCGTTTTGATTGACATCTGAAAACTGAAGTACAACGGTTTCTAAGTAATGATTTTGTCTCAGTGTTACAATTTGCAGAGTTTTTGATCAACCCACCCATCATCATCAACCATACAGACAACGAGGGGATGAACCATCTGAATTACCCCAAAAGACTAATAAGAGGCACAGAGAAATCTATTAGCTCAGTGACTGTACCCTCCTATATGGGCTGCTAGATCCGTTACAGAGACGTGCAAGAGAGTACATAGAAAGCAGTGTCAAACACACTGAATGTTTCATATCACTGCATCAGGAGTAAAGAAATAAGAAAGTTTAATGAAATAAACAAAACCACAACAATTCTTTGCAGAGTTCTCTGATAGCAGGAGTGTAGTAGTACCCAAAACTGAAATGGCAGAGTTGCACTTCAGTAATCTCTCCATAGCTGTGAAAAAGCCAAACGGGATCCACAGACCTTTGTCCCTCAGCAAAGACAACTGAAAGCTCTGCACTAAATCTTGAATGGGAAGCACAGAGCCATCAGTAAAGCCATCGCGCTGCTGGACTTCAACAATAGCTTCATCCCCATCCTCTCACCTACATGGGCTGTTATGACAGAAAGCTTTGGAACAAAGAAAAGTTGGCAGGGAACGAGCGGGAGCTTTCAAAAGCTCAGAGCGCCCTTTTCCCAAATGGAAGTACCTGTCAGGGTAAGATGTAAATGTTTGTACCCTCAGATACTCCAATCAACAAATGTAAAAAAATATCTTTAGCTTCTGTACCGGCTCATGAATTCTGGCAGAGCAGCACGGTCTGAAAGAGCAATTAAAATGAGGTTGTTTCTTATGCACAAAAAAAGGCTGAACAATTTAATGACTGATTACTTATCAGCTCTGCAGAAAAAAATAATCTGGAGCTTTATTAGATCACAAAAAGAACACAAGACAAGAGTGCCATGTGCTGTGGAAAATCCTTGCCCTGGGAATCAGCGGAGCCTGCAAGAACCTTTCCATTCTATGCGGCCCCAGAAAGGCCTTGGCGGGAGAACTGCTTCATGTTTGATCACTGCACTTCAAAAAAGATGTGAACCAACTGGAAAAGTCCAAAGGAGAACGATGAAAATGATCAGAGGCTTAGAAAACATGATCTATGAGGAGAGATTGCAAGAAACTAGGTTGTTTAGTCTGGATAAGATAAGACAGAAGAGGCAGATAACAGCCTTAAAATATGTGAGAGGCTGCTACAAGGGGACACTCTGATTTCCACGTTCATGGCTGATAGGAAAAATAAATACAGGCTTAAATCACACCAGTGATTCAGGAAAAAAGTGATCTCAAGATAAGCTAATGCAGCACTGACACAGACCGCACAGGCTGAGGAACCTCCCTGGAGGTTCTGAAGAAAAAAAACAGACATCTTTCTGCAGCAAATGAAGAAACACTGATGCTGCCTTCAGGCTGACTGATGGACAACACGACCTCAGGCTCCCTTCAGGGCTATTTCTCCATGATTGAATTGTTATGCAACTGTTATTTTTAGATGTGTTACAGTGAAGGTATTATGATGACATTAAAACTGGATCATCCACGCAAGTCCTCTACAAGGCGACCAAATTACAAGGAGATGCCGAAAGGCTGTGCTAGGCAGCGCGTTTTTACAACCCACTGAGGCTTCTGTGCAGCCTTAAAGTGCCTCAGCGCCGCAACAGGCGATGGGATTGTGAAACCTCTGCGTGAGGTTTGAAAACACGGGAGTTTCTGTGACTGATGGCAGCTGCTGCAACTCGGCAGAAAGGCACAATCCAACCAAAAACACCCGCACCGGCAGCTTTTCCGGGCACGCAGGGCGTTATGGCAGCGCGCCGTGACCCAAAACCATGACACCAAAGCCCAGCTGAAGGTCACGGTGCCTGCCCTGCCCAGCCCAAGTATGTCATAGCGGGGCCGCGCTGTCATAGCGGCACAGGCCTAGAGGGTCGTGAGGTTCAGCACGGCAGTGACATCACGTGTGACATCACGGTGACATCACACACAGCCTCACAGCCAAACGGGTACAGCCACCACCCGCTGCTCCGGGGCACCCACACGTGTCACAGCCCGAGGCCGACGTCACATCGCGAGGCCACACGTGGGAAGACATCATGGCGGCC
>NW_010209054.1:0-3281 GCF_000695765.1 Mesitornis unicolor
ACTCCTAACATTCTGTGATTCTGTGTGAAGTCATCAGAGCTCCCCACCTGAAACTTCCCCTTGGCTGTGTTTTCGGTTCTGCCTTTGCCCCTAGCACAGGCACCCCCAAGAAAGGAGAAGAGAAACTGTGGGGTGATGGGAGGTGCCAGGGGGGCATCTAGGGAGGAGCAGTGGGTAGGGACATTGTGGGGATGAGCCCACAGTGTCATTGTGGGATAGCCCCTCTGGCCTCTCCATTGTCCCTCCAGCGCTGGACACTGGTGACAATGGGGACAGAGCAGGGGGATGGCCCCCGCCCTTCCTGTTTTCATGCCCAGGGGTGCACTTGAGGAGGGGGGAGGGCTTCCACACTAAAGATGGTGAGAAGAAAAGGGAAGTGCCAGGCTGTATCCCAGACCCAGGCCCCCTCCTGGGGGCATTTATGGGAGAGTTGGAGATCCCCAGCACTGTAGGGTGCAAGGAAGCAGAGAGGCAGCTCCCAGGCCCCATGGCATGGATGGAGCTCCAGGCAAATGAGGAGACTGTTGATCCACCATAGCCCGCTGGAATTGGCCTTGGGGTGACAGGGCTATGGTCCCATCCCTGTCCCATCTTGGGGATCCTGCTTGGCCAAGTGCCACCACTCCAAGGGTTCAATGACTCTCGGTGGGAAACAGTCCAATCCAGGCCCCACAGCTCATCTCTCCCCTTGGGGACCATCTCACTACAGCTGCTCCAGCCCATCCACTTCCCACACCTCAAGAGGAGGTCCTGGAGGACCCATTTCCTCCTGCATTGTGTGCACCCATTCCCAGACATGGGCTGGGCAGGGACTGTTCATCACCTCCTCCCCTGGAGCACCTCTTCCCCAGGATCAAGCCAGTGGTGCTGAGGGTTCAGGGGATATCACCAGCTCTCCTCCCTCTTGCCTCCCAGAGCTGCCTATGGGCACAGTCTTTGCCTGCACCCATGGCACAAACCAGCTCCTACTGGTTTGCACATCACCAGCTTCTATGTGTGGCCCCTTCTATGTGTGGCCCATCACTGTGGCCTGGCTGCAGGACAGCCAGGAGGTGACAAACAAGCATGAGCCCAGTGCACAACTTGGGGACATAGGGAGCCCAGGTATGCAGCCAAGCTCCCTGAGGGAAGGGCATCTATGTTGGGGCAAACCCACCTGGTTAAGCAGGCAGGACGGAGCAGATGGAAATGTCTGTGCTATGCAGGGCCAGACATGCCAGGCATGAGTGGCAGCAAGGGACATTCCCATCAGGGACAGTGGCCCATGGCCAGGTGGCTCCTCCACTTGCAGTGGGGGTAGAAAAGAGAGATTGGGTCATCCACACGGACCTGTTTCTCAAGGTACTGCCACAGCCCTGAGAGATGCCTCCTGCAGCCAGTGGGATGGCCTCACTCCCACCCAGATTCCCCCAGCACTGACAGCCATATTCAGGGTACCCCAGACCAGCCCACCCCAAGCAGGAACGTCAGAGCCCTCCCCAAAACCTCAGTGCCAGCCCCATTGGCTGTCAGGGCTACTAGTACCAGTGGAGCTGCCCAGGCAGAGCCATCCTGAGGGGAAGTGTGCAGCCACATCTCTTGCAGCCCTTTTGTCCTGCTGCTGCACCCACTACTGGACGTGTAGGGCCTCTCTGCTGGCACCATGCAGCTCCCTCACCGCTGCCTCCTACTCCTTTTCCTCTGCCTCCTCTTCTCTGGGACATGGGCAGACCTGGAGGGTAAGTGGGAGCTCTGGCTCATCCACATCTGCTCCCATGCTTCTATTGGACCCTACAGGTGAGGGGGCTTACTGCTCCCCACCCTCCTCAGGCACTTGCTTCCTCACCCCTCCTTGTCCCCTGGCTCCATACCTCCTCCCTAGCAGATGTGCAGCTACCCCAACTGGGTGCAGTGAGTGGGAGCTGGTGCTGCCAAGAATACAAGGGGCTTATGGGGGGCCTGCAGGTCCCTGCAACCCTGAGGACCCATATCTCAGCCCCTCCACTTTCCCCAGCCCTCTTCTCCCACTCCCATCTCTGCCTGTTGGCTGCTGTTTCATTTAGAGACCATCACTATCCGGCTACTCCAGACCTCCATCTTCCAAAACACCTCCTTTGTGGACACGGAAGGGGTGGGCCTGCTGAATGACATTGAGCTTGGTTCTCTTGATAAACATACCTGGACCATCCGCTTCTACCAGCCCTGGGTGCGCCCAGCCCTGCCCCGTGGTGACTGGGACACCATTGAGAACATGATCAAGATCTATTTGCATGAGTTCAACCACCTGATCAGTGAAGGTGCCATGCAGAAGGATGTGCCCTGTGAGTACCCAATCTTTTCTGCGTCCGCTTTCTGAACAGCATCTGGGAAGTGGGGAAGGACCTGGTAGTGCTGGTGCTGCACAGGAGATGCTGAGCATGTTCACAGGAAGTCAGTCCCAGCCCCTCTTGCAACCTATCCCTCCTCTCTGCTCCTCCAGACCCCTTCGTGGCCCAATGCATGGCAGGCTGCGAGCTCTACTCCAACAGAACCTCCCGTGCCTTCGGCTATGTGGCCTACAATGGCCAGGACTTCCTCAACTTTGACATGGGCAGTGCCTCCTGGCAACTGTCCCAAGACACCAACCTGTCACGGTATGTCCAGGCCATCCTCCAAAACTATACCACTCTCACTGAGCTGGTGGAAGTCCTCTTCAATGATACCTGTGTCAGCGACATGGAGATGTTACTGCACTACGGGAAGGCAGCTCTGGAGAGACAAGGTGAGATCACCCCGACTCTAGCACAACCACCCCAAAGGCCCCTCACACACTGGGGTCAAGCAGTGACCCACCAGACACTGCCCCTACCCCTTGCCTCTTGCCCCCAGAGCCACCCGTGGCCACGGTCTTCGCCCGCACACCCAGCCCAGCCCAGCTCCTGCTGGTTTGCCGCGTCACCGGCTTCTACCCGCGGCCCATCAGCGTGGCCTGGCTGCGGGATGGCCAGGAGGTGCCACCGGGCCCAGTGCTCAACACCAGCGCTGTTCTGCCCAACGCTGACCTCACCTACCAGCTCCGCAGCATCCTGGCCGTGGCACCTGATGATGGGCACAGCTACGCCTGCCGTGTGCGCCACCGCAGCCTGGGCACCCGCAGCCTCCTCATCCCGTGGGGTAGGTGGCACCCATGAAGACAGGGATAGGGCTTCTGAGCCATCCTACCCCGCAGGAAAGCTCATGGCAGCCTCTGCTTGTGTTTCTCAGGGAACTCGGAAGTAGTGCTGATTGCTGGGCTTGGGGCTGGGCTCCTGGCAGCCGTGGCC
>NW_010209054.1:3322-16276 GCF_000695765.1 Mesitornis unicolor
GTGGAGACGCAGGTGAGACCCTTTCTGCCCCACAGAGCTACAGTGGGAGAGGAGGGGAGGAAATGCCCCAGGGCATTGCTGCGGCTAACAGTGAAGGTCCTGCTGCCTGCTGCTGTCTGCATCCCCATGAAGTATCGTCCATGCAGTACCCATGATCTGGCCCCCTCTCATTTCAGAAAGCACCAGCAGATGCAGGAATCAGAGTCCAGGAACTCCATCCTGAGCAAAGAAGCTTAGTCCAGGAGAGAGCCAACAGCCCTTGTTTCCTTCCACCACCCTTACAGGGACAAAAACTCTACCTTTCTCTGCTTCAACAAAATTCTGGGCACTGCCAAACGCAAGATCAACATGGGAGGGAAACCTGGGGGACTCCTGACACGTTTCAATTTGCTAAGCAGACAAGGATCCAAGTCTGAGACCTCCTCACTTGTTACACACAATCACCACTTATCTTGTGGCACTGGCCTATGCACCCAACGGGGATCTTTAGGGCACCCTAATACCCAGTGACAATTTCTCCAAGTTCTGGTACAATAACACATTTATCAGTAGGTGGTGAGCTGTGGCCTTCTGCTGTCACTTTCTAGTATTTTTTCCTAATAGCTGCCTTTATTAACCATATTCCAGAAATACTTGTGCTGAGACTGAACTGTTCCACACAGACTAACAGCATCTGGCCACAAATGGTTTTTCAAAGTGCTGAGTAACACTGAAACTTTGATGTAATCTGTGGGAGCTGCAGAAGTGTATAAAATGAAATTAAAACATTCACGGTTTTGCTAAGAACAGGTGCCTTTCCTCAGTATTTGGGTGGGCTTGGGGAGGTTCTGACCAGTTGAAAATGGAAGCAGAATAATTGGTGCTAATTGCAGGAAACACCAAAGGAGAAAAAAGAGTAAATGTGTGTTTGTGCTTATACAAACACATTCTTACATATTTAATGGAAATAACCAACCATACACATGAGGGAAAAGTGCCCTCAAGCCTCTCAATGAGAAAAAGAAAGCCAGTCTCCCATTGGAGACAGCAGAGTTCAGACAGGCATAGGAAGAACTTAGTTTGTGCTCCAAATCAACCACACACTTGAATGTGCAGCTTCAAAAGGTTTGGTTTCACAGGACAAATTCCTGGCAAAGTTTCACAGGAAAAATCTCCCGCAGCCATGTGGAGCCAACTATCAGCTGAGTCAGAAGAAACCCGTCTGGGGACCCTACAGTAACACACACACAAACACCCAGAATGGGGAAGGTGTCTGCAAGTGTTCATTCGCAGCTCCCAAGAGACCCAACAATAACACACACACAAATGCTCAGGTGTTTCGAGAGGTCTCCAGGTGTTTCAGCCCAGTCCAGCGGGTGCTGGTGCGCACACAGGCAGTGCAGCCCTGCCCACCCCACTCCAACTCACCCGGGCACAGGTCTGGTCTTGGGGGGAGTTACAGCACTCCCCTGAGAGTACTGCAAGGACCAATGTTACCTGCAGGGTCTGTGAGGAGCAGTGGTCACATGGGGGAGAACTGCAAAGTCCTGCTGTCACCTGAAGGAGGACAGTAAGGACCAGTGGTCACCTGGAAGGACTGTGAGAACCAGTGTCACCTGAGGGGACCATGGGGACCAATGGTAACCGGGGAGGTGACTAAGGACCAACAGTCAGCTTAGGGGACTGTGAAGACCAATGGTCTGTGCAGAAAAACAGCTCCCTGCCCCTCATGGTCATTTGGTGCTTAAAGGAAGTCACAATATGAAGGGGAAAGAAGTGGAGACCTCTGGTACAGCAAGTAAGAAAGTGCAAAAACACAACAAAAACATGAGGACAAGTGCATTCAATAAAGATAAGGAAGAGCCAAAGCAGAACTCCTGGTCCACTGCAACAGTGGGAGGCATCTGGAGAAAATTCAGAGGGAGTGAACACATGAGCACCTACAAAGCCAGGTACCTTCTCCTGCCCTCTTAGCTACACAAGTGACCTTACTTGCACCCATACATGACAGAGTCCTGCTAATGGTCTGTCAGCTGCTCAGCAACAACTGACCAACTGACCTTAGGGGGACCATGAGGACAAATGGTCACCACATAGGACTGTGTGGACACATTCCCCTGGCCCTTGCCTCACTGGCCACCCCACATCTGTGCTTTGCCATTCCACCAGCCAAACACTCTTCTCTGACCCCAGCACTGGTGGCCCTGCCAGGAGGGATTTGGACATCGTGGTGGTATGGCCGGACATCCCCTGGGTGATGCCGAAGGGAGCTGCTGGGGAAGTGGGACTGTTGGTGGCATTTCTGGGCCTGCCAGGCCACTGCAGCATCCCTACTTCTCTGTTGTACAGGTCCGTGGAAGGGAAGGGGTTCGGTGTCCTTGTCTCCTCATGTCTGACTCAGTGTCATGGGTTGCTGGAGTTCAGCCCACAGCAGCCCCATATGGGCCTTCCTAGTGTTCCCACCACAGCTTGGAGAGGTCACGGGGTGCCCTGCCACATTGCAGAGGGAACATCTGGGCCATGGTTGTGTTTGGAAGTTTCTGCCCTGGTGAGACTGCATCTGGAATATTGTAAACATAAGGAAGAACTTTTTCACTGTGAGGATGACAGAGCCCTGGACCAGGCTGCCCAGAGAGGTTGTGGAGTCTCCTTCTCTGGAGACATTCAAAACTGCCTGGATGCGTTCCTGTGTGACCTAGGTGATCCTGCTCTGGCAGGGGGCTTGGACTGGATGATCTTTCAAGGTCCCTTCCAACTCCTAACATTCTGCGATTCTGTGATTCTGTGTGAAGTCGTCAGAGCTCCCCACCTGAAACTTCCCCTTGGCTGTGGTTTCAGTTCTGCCTTTGTCCCCAACACGGGCACCCCCAAGAAAGGAGAAGAGAAACTGCGGGGTGATGGGAGGTGCCAGGGGGGCAGCCGGGGAGAAGCAGTTGGAATGAGCCTGGCTCTGGCCACCTCAATGTCCCTCCAGTGCTGGACACTGGTGACAATGGGGACAGAGCAGGGGAATGGCCCCCACCGTTCCTGTTCTCACACCCAGGGGTGCACTTGAGGAGAGGGAGGGGCTTCCCCACCAAAGATGGTGAGAAGGAAATGGGAGTGCCAGGCCGCAACTCAGCCCCAGACCCTCTCCTGGGGTATGGGAGAGTTGGATCTCCGCAGCACTGTTCCCACAGGCATGGGCTGGGTGGAAACTGCTGGTCACCTCCTCCCTGAGGAGCCCCATTCCCAGGGTGAGGAGCAAAGAGGGGGGAACAAAGCAGCCCTTCTCCACTGTGCGAGGCTGAGAGGACAGCAAGCCATCACCACCTCCATCGGAGCTGATGTATCCTACATGAATGGAGGTGGGGTACCATTGGTGGAGAGGAGGAGTCAGGGGAACCCAGCTCTGATCCTCAAGCAACCATTTTCTCCTAGTGCCACTTCCTGTGCCTCCCGTTCCCTGCCCTCTCCTCCTGGCTGAGCTCTCCTCAGCCCCAGCCTGTTGCGGCACTTCATGCTCAAGACTTTATTTCAGCTTTCCTCCCTCCCACATGTCCCCAGCCCCCAGCTGCAACACATCTGCACCAGTCCCATTGGTGGAGAGCCTCTCTCGTGTCTGCTGGGCTGGGTTGAAGCATGGGACCGCACGGGTGCTTCCCCCTCCTCCTGCCGTCACTGCTGCTGCTGCTGCTGCTGCTTCAGCCTTGCCATGTGCACCATGCAGCCCCCTCACCTCCTCCTCTTCCTCTTTCTCCCCAGGATGTGGGCAGATCCAGAGGGTAAGTGGGATTTCCTGGCTCACCCCAACCTCTCACTCCCCTTGTCAGAGGACCCCACAGTTTCTTCAGGGTAGGCACAGCCACACCACTGTCCCCTGCATGAGCGGAAGATTCTCAGCGCCAAAGGGCCAACCCCCACCACACAGCACCCAAAGGTGCCCTGTCCCTGCCCACGCTCTCTGTTTCTGCCTCCAGCTCAGGGCTTCATGCCCCACTGGCTCCAGTACAAGGGCTTGGGCACCCAAGCAGAAGTGGGGCCAGGGGTCCCCAGCCAGGATTTGGGTGTTGCGGTTCCCTCAGATGTACCTTTCTCCTGCAAGGAGCCCATGGGCACCAAGGGAGGTCTCAGCTCCACATGGTGCTGTAGGCCCCTTCCACCAGCCCATTGTTTGTTGGCAAGCTGCACCTGTGAGAGGGTGTTCTGGGTGCTGCTGTCACACAGAGCTTTTCACCACATCCCCGTGAGACCTCAAGTTTCCGGAGGAGCAGCAGCAGATATCAGAACACAGGAGTGATCTCTGGGCTGGGCTACTATCCTGCCCCTGTCAGGGTTTAGTCTCCTTGAGCTCCCAATGGCCAGGAGCCCCCAGATGTCGACAAAATGCTCTTTCTCTTCCTTCGTCCTCCACGTCTTCTGCACCATGTACAGGTCTCTGGCAGACCCAGGTCCTGGTACAGGTGCTTCTTCTGGGGAAGCATTGCCCCAAACAAGTGCTGAGCTGCCCCCCACCATACACTTCACACAGCCAGACAGCAGGTGCTGGGCACGAGGGAGGCAGGGAAGGGATGAAGTGCCTGAAATTCAGTGTGAGAGAGAAATACCCTGTTGAAAGTAAAATAGAGAAGGAAAAAGAACTGCAGGGGGGAAGGAAGTGCAGTCAGGCAAGCAACCCTGAGTGGGCAAGGAGGTCGGTGTCCAGCAAAGACATGGCTGTGGGATTGCCCAGCCAGGGCCAGGTGCAGGCGGCTGGGTATCCCCATGGTGTGGAGTGAAAACCATAGAGTCCTAGAATAGTTTGGGTTGGAAGGAATATTTAATGGACATCTAGTCCAACCCTCCTGCCATCAGCAGGGACATCTTCAACTGGTTCAGATGGCTCAGAGATCCATCAAGCCAGACATTAAATGTTTCCAGGGGTGAGGCCTCCATGACCTCTCTGGGGAACCCATGCCAGTGTTTCACCACCCTCAGTGTAAAAAAATTATTGCTTCTATCTTGTCTGAATCTCCTGTTTCCTCTCAAGTTCCCCCCACTCATCTCCTCTTTCCCGCGGTCCTTCCCATCCCTATCCTCTTTCCCAGCAGAGCCACAGGTTCTCCAGCTGCTCCTAACCAGCCTCTTCCCCAACATCAGCTCTGCTGAGGTGTCTGGCTTGGGTCTCCTAGGAGAAGTGCCCATCTTTGCACTGGATCCTGCTGACTGGAGCACCCACTTCCACTGGCCCTGGGCCCAGCAGGCCCTATCCCAGGGTGATGGGGAGAGGATCAAGTCCCAGGCCAAACTTTTTCTGCGCTATATGGTCCAATACGTGCACAAAATGGCCCAGCAGGTGCAACAGGACTGTGAGTACGGGGACAATCCCAGCCAGAGGCCCAGTCCCTTTCCCCGGGTTTTGGCTGTACACGCCTCCCCTGCAGGGTGGCATTTGTGGGGTCTCATAGGGTGCAACAGCTCCTAAAAGGGTTATGGGGAGCACTGAGGCTGACGGGGCACATGGCACAGGGAGGGTGCACTGAAAACACCCCTCAGGGCTCCTGCCATCTGGCACTGGGAGAGCGCCTCTGCACTCTGGGGAGCTGCCACCAAATTTAACAGAGCTGCAGGACCCACACAGCACAGATCAGAGAAAGAGAAAGTTGAGGGCAAATATTTTGGGGGACAACATTCTGTCTGAGTAACCACCCTGTGTTAACTAGTCCCGTATCCACTCCTGCCTTCCAAGGGGACTGAGGGCTTGCAGGGTGTCCGAGGGATTCCTGAAATATGGAACTCATTGCACCCATTGCACTCCTCCATGTGTCTCCAGTCACATCCCACCTAGTGCCACCAATGTCCCACAAACTCGTGGGACCTCTCCAACCTTTCTAACCTTGGCAGACCCGTTGGTGATCCAGATTCGTGCAGGCTGTGCGCTGCACCTCAATAGGACAAGATGGAGTTTCATGGATGTCGGGGAGGGCGGCAGCAACTTCATAACTTTCAAGGTGGAGAGGCAGTACTGGGAGACCCAGAAGACATCCCCACTAGCAGAGGTGGTCAGCAAGTCCCTCAACAGCAAGAAGGCCATCACAGAGCTCTTGGATCACCTCCTCATCAACTTCTGCCAGAGCGAGATCCTCATCCTGCGCAGATACGGGAGGACAGCTCTGGAGAGACAAGGTGAGATCATCCCAACCCTGGCACAGCCACCCCAAAGGCCCCCACACACTGGGGTCAAGCAGTGACCCACCAGACACTGCCCCTACCCCTTGGCTCTTGCCCCCAGAGCCACCCGTGGCCACGGTCTTCGCCCGCACACCCAGCCCAGCCCAGCTCCTGCTGGTTTGCCGTGTCACCGGCTTCTACCCACAGCCCATCAGCGTGGCCTGGCTGCGGGATGGCCAGGAGGTGCCACCGGGCCCGGTGCTCAACACCAGCGCTGTTCTGCCCAACGCTGACCTCACCTACCAGCTCCGCAGCATCCTGGCCGTGGCACCTGATGATGGGCACAGCTACGCCTGCCGTGTGCGCCACCGCAGCCTGGGCACCCGCAGCCTCCTCATCCCGTGGGGTAGGTGGCACCCATAGGGATGGGACACAGGGTACAAGTAGCACCCATTGGCCCTGCGTGGGGAAGTCCTGCCTGGTGCTGCCACACTCACACAGCCATCCTCCTCTCTTTCAGTCCCAGAAAACCACAGCACAACTCCAACCATTGGCATCTCCCTCGCAGTGCTGCTCCTTGTAGCCACAGCCTCAGCCGGAGGGGTTTGGTGGTGGAAGCGCAGGTGAGATCTCCTTCCCACCATCTACCCCCTTGTTTATGGGCAAATGAGTCACAACAGAGGGTGCAGCAGCAACAGCTCTGCAGGGATGAACTCCTCGGCCCCAAGTGTGGCTCACAGTGCCTCTCCCTTACAGGAAAGGCGATGAGACCACATGGGCAATCCGGGAAGTCATCATCTGAGGCCTGGCTGCCTGCCCAGCAAGGAGCTCCCTCGCCCCCAGCTCTGCCTGCTCATCTCATCCCCCATCCCTGACCCATCAGCACTGACATGGGTTTGCTCTGGAAAACCACCGCATTAAACAGCTACAAACTTTCCCAGCTGCATGTGGCTCCTGTGGCTCTCACAAGGTCTCTAAAAAACTCCCCAGCATGCTGCAGAGACCCCACACTGTGACCAGGAAGACTCTCCCTTTTCCTGGACACTGGACAATCTCCCCTGACATGTCAGGAGAAGCAATTCCTCCACCAACCTCTCCCATATCTCAGCAGCTCTGTGGCCAGTGTCTGTCCCTGCCACAAGAGCAGTGACGACTTGGGGTCACATCAGCATGGAGCCGCAGAGTAGCATGGGAAATGGAGAAGGCCACAAACCAGGGATAGATGGAGGGATTTGAGATGTTTCACTGGGAAGAGAAGGGGAAAGGAAGACCCAAATGACATGTCCAGTCCCCTGATGCAGGGAGGGGTTTTGAGCAGGTGCACTCCAGTGCTGATCTCACTCTCTGTCCAGGATGGTTTTAGGTCAGGATCTCCTCCACTCCTGACTCCTGCCCCCATACCTGACTTCTGCCCCTGCAAAAGCTGAAGAGATGGAGAGCAGTCATCTTGACAGTATGCCTGACAGCTATGAAAGAGCTGTGTTGAGTCTCTGGGAGACTCTGAGTGACATGCCCAAAGAAGGGTGGTGTAGTGGGTTGACCTTGGCTGGCCACCAAGTGCCCACCAAGCTGCATTATCACTCCCCCTCCTCAACTGTACAAAGGGGAAAAAATACAACAAAAGACTCGTGGATCAAGATAAGGACAGGGAGATCGCTCAGCAACTACCATCAAGGGCAAAACAGACTCAGCTTGGAAAAATTAATTTACTTCACTGTCAATCAAAATCAGAGTAGGATAATGTGCAGTAAGAACAAATCGAAACACACCTTCCTCCCATCCCTCCCTTCTTCCTGGGCTCAACTTCACTCTTGACTTCTCTTCCTCCTCCTCCCAAGCAGCTCAGTGGGATGGGGAATGGGGATTGCTGTCAGCTTACTATGCATTGTTTCTGTCATGCCTTTCTCCTCACCCTGCTCCAGCATGTGGTCCCACCTCCAGGAGACAGGCCTTGACAAACTTCTCCAATGTGACTGCTTCCTATCAGCTGCAGTTCTTCACAAACTGCTCCAGCATGGGTACTTTCCATGGGGCATGGCACTTCAAAAAAGGAGTGCTTCAGGATGGGTCCCCTGTGGGGTCACAAGTCCTGTCAGAAGACTTGCTCTAGCATGGGCTCCTCTCTATAGGGCCACAGGTCCTGCCAGGAGCCTGCTCCATTGCGGGCTTTCCATGGGGTCACATCCTCCTTCCGGCACATTCACCTGCTCTGACATGGGGTCCTCCAGGGGCTGTGGGTGGATATCTGCTCCACTATGTTTTCACCAGGGGCTGCATGGGCACCATCTCTGCTACAATGCCAGGGAGCATCTCCTCTTTCTTCTTCACTTACTTCGGTGTCTCCACAGTTGTTTTTCTCACATATTCTCACTTTCCTCTCACAGATGTTGCCACACAGTAGTTTTTACCCCTTCTTAAATATATTATCACAGAGGCACTATCAACATCGCCAATAAGTTTAGCCTTGGCCAGTGGCAAGTCTGTCTTGGAGCTGACTGGAACTTACTCTGTTTGACATGGGGGCAGCTTCTGGCATCATCACAGAAGCCACCATTGCAGGCCTCCTGCTATCAAAACCTTGCCATGTAAACCCAAAACTCTCTACCAGGGGTCTAAAGAGTAAACCCTGGGGGTTACCACAGGAAGAGGTGGAGGTCACCATGGGCTGGGCTCAGCCTGTAGCTCCTTGGGTGTCAGGGTGCTGCCGCAGCCAGGAGGGATGACTTCACGCTCACATCAAATCCCCTACCAATCACAGCTGCTGGCCAGCCCTCCGCCAGCCACAGCATCGGCCTCTGGGGAACACACCCAGACAGGCCCTCCCCAAAACCTCAGCACCAGCCTCATTGCCTACTGGGGCCGCCTCACAACGGTGACACTGCAGAGCAGCCCTGGGAAGAAACGTGCAGCCACAGCTTCTGTGGCCCCTTCCTGCTTCTGCTACACTTGCTCCTGCATGTTTGCCGCTAGCACTATGCAGCCTCCTTGCCGCCTCCTCTTCTTTCTCCTCTTCCTCCCTGGGATGTGGGCAGATCCAGAGGGTAAGTGGGATCCCTGGCTCACCCCCACCTGCTCCCATCCTTGTGCTGTGGGACCCCTCGGAGATCACAGAGAGTGGGCACAGACAGGCCACTGTCCTCATCACCAAGGGGCCACCCCCCACCCTTCAGCACCCAAAGGTGACCCATGCCTGTCCACCTGCTCAGGGTTCCCTGCAGGGTGGTGTGGGTCCAGCCCAGCCCAGCACCACTGGTGCTGAGATTCAGGCACCTAAGCAGCCAAGGGGTGAAGCAGCCAAGGAGCCCCTCAGCCAGGGCTGGGGTGCCCCCAAAGAAGCCTTCCTCCTGCAGGGAGCCTGCAGGGGTTCCCAGCCCCTCACAGCACAACAGCCCTGTACTGGGCTCCAACTCCATGAGCAGGTCCTAGGCACCACCCTCAGCCTGTGGGATCATTTGTCCTGCATTTGAAGGATCCCTGGATCCTCTGCCTTCTGCCCTGCAAAACATCACTCAAATGTTCCTCCTACAGCTACAACGAGCCCTCACCTGCATCCCCAGCCTGTGTGTTCCACTCCGGGAGCAGGCGCTCACTATGCCCTGGTCAAGGGGGCACCCATTGCTCCTAAACAGGCTTCACTCTGCCCTGCTTACTACTGGAGCCTCCTTTAGTGCTACATCCTCAAACTCAGTCTCCTGCATCATGTTAGGGTTTGGTCTTGAGGACTGCCCAGGAGCTCCTAAACTGGGGTGAAATGACCCTCCCACCCAGCTCCCCAGCCCCTGCACTGTGTGCACATCTCCAGTGCATCCAGGTCTGGTACAGGTACTCCCTGGTGCAGGAAGCATCACCTCAAATCAGCACCACAGTCCCTGTGCCATCCCTTCCATACCGCTAAGTGACAGTTCCTAGAAAGTCACATTGGGGTGGTGGATGGAAGAAGAAAGGTATCTAGAGGAGAAGCAGGGAAAGGCTCAGAGCGGCTTGGAGAGAGTGTGGAAGGAAACTGCAAAATGAGTGAAACCAGGGGATTTCCCCCACCCTGCTCATCTGCCTCATCTCACCCTGCCTGTCCCCAGGGACACTGCAAGCCACCCTTCCTCCTAAGGCCACTCACCAGCACTGGAACTGGCAGTGCCTGTCCTTTTCCTTCATCATAATGCACCCCAATGCTGCTTCCTCTCCTCTCTCTCCCCACAGGTTCTTGTAAACTCCACCTTTTCAGTGCCTTTGTCCTCTACAACACCAGCTTTGCTGATGTTTTGGCCTGGGCCACCCTGGAGGACATCGTCATTGCTACCCTGCAGAAAGATACCTGGAACATCCTCTACCTCCAGCCATGGGTCTACCCAGCCCTGCCAGTAGCAGAGTGGAATTACCTGCAAAACCTGTTCAGGGTCTACGTAAACAACTTCATCTTGTACCTGTCCGTTGATGCCAGGCAGTACCTGACACCCTGTGAGTACCTGGTGCTCAGCACCTTCTCACCCAAATCAAGAGCTGTAAGAAAGAACTCAGAGCCACCACCAACAGCTTTCCCAAACTGGGGCTGGCAGAAGGGCAGGGAATGGCCTTCATCCTGCACCAGCAAGACATCCAAACCACCCTGTCCTGTGCAGTCATCACATAGGACCATCCTGGTCCCCCGTACAACTTTTGACCACATTTAGCTCCACTTACACCCTCACACCAACTCCCCCTATTGCTCTCTGGGAACCCCAAATCCCATCAGAGAAGTCATCTGAGAAAGCAGAGTGGAAGGTCAACAGGGCCTCTCTGCCCATGTTTGTGGGATGGGATATATGGGTCAAGCGCCTGGTCCCACACGCTGGTGCAGCAGTGGTTAACCAAGGGCAGGGTGCTGGACAGAATGCCACCGCCCTCCTACTTGCCCACACCCCAAGTGCCATCACTTCCCCAAAGCAGTGCTTCCTGCTTTGCCATGGCTCCCAACCCTGCTGTGGGCAGGGACAGCTTGAGGAAGATGAGCTACAGGGCTTAGGAGAGGTTTCTTACCCGCAGAGTTCTACCTGGTGTAAAGCAGAGGAGGGACTTGAGGGAATAAAGAATCGAATCAAATCAAATAGAATTGAATTGAATAAAACAGACCAGACCAGAACAAACCAGACCAGACCAGACTATTACTGTTGGAAGGAACCTACAGTGACCATGTGGTCCAAGTGTCTGACTACTTCAGGGCTGACCAAAAGCTACAGCATGTTATTCAGGGCATTATCCAATGCCTCTTAAACACTGACAGGCTTGATGCATTGACCATCTTTCTAGAAAGCCAGTTCCAGTGTTTGACCACCCTTTCAGTAAAGAAATGCTTCCTTATGTCCAGTCTGAACCTCCTCTGGCACAGCTCTGAATCATTCCCAGGCGACCTGTGACTGGGAGAGCAGACCAGCACCTCCCTCTCCATGTCCCCTCCTCAGGAAGCTGTAGAGACTGATGAGGTCGCCCTTCAGCCTCCTTTTCTCCAAATGAGTTAAACCCAGAGTCCTCAACCTCAGTGTCACCCAGTATGATCTTCTCCATGACTTTCCCAGGAACTGAGGTTAGACTCAGGTCTGCAGGTTCCTAATCTTCCCTCATGCCCTGCTTGTAAACTGGAATAACACTGGCCAGCTTCCAGTCAGTAGGGACCTCCCCAGACTCCCAAGACCTTTGGTGGATGACTGAGATGTGTCCTGCCATAACTTCCGCTAGCTCTTTCATTACTGAATCCCACCAGGCCCCATGGACTTGTGGACATTCAGCTAATACAATTTCACAATTTTTACCATTTCAGTGTCCACAAATGGGAAGTCACTGTTCCCACAGTCATAGTCCCCTGACTCAGAGGACTGGGCAGCCCAAGGTCTATCAGTGTTATTAAAGACTGAGGCAAAAAAAGCATTGAATCACACAGAATCACAGAATCACAGAACGTTAGGGATTGGAAGGGACCTCAAAAGATCATCTAGTCCAATCCCCCTGCCGGAGCAGGAACACCTAGATGAGGTTGCACAGGAAGGCGTCCAGGCGGGTTTTGAATGTCTCCAGAGAATACCAGTACTTTTTCTTCATCTCTTTTACTCAAGTGATCATCTTCAACAAGTATCAGTCCAATGTTTTCTTTAGATCTCCTCTTGCTATTAATGTACTTTAAAAAACCTTTCTTGTTGTCTGTCACAACACTGGCCAGTTTCAACTTTAATTGAGCTTTGGCCTCTCATGTCTTCTGCCTGGGGAGAATGACATGGGGTGCAGAGTGAAGGGAGGAAGGGCTGTGCCCAAAGAAGTTGGGTGCCAGGCTGCAATTTCAGGCTCCAGCTCAAGCTGCACTCATTATGCCTATCATCTTCCCCAGACCCCTTTGTGATTCAGGGCACAACTGGCTGCAACTTGTACCCCAATGGCTCCTATACCAAATTCTTCCATCTCGCCTACAATGCCCACAACCTCCTCAGCTTCAACGTGGACAAGAGAAGCTGGGAGAGGCAGCAGGAGACTGAGCTGGCAGCACAACTTGAGATGCAGTTCAACAACTTCGTCGGCTTCTCTGTAACCCTGCAGAACCTTCTCAATATTACCTGTGTTGACCATATGAAGAAATTCATCGAGCATGGGATGGCAGCTCTGGAGAGACAAGGTGAGATCACCCCAATCCTAGCACAGCCACCCCAAAGCCCCCCACACACTGGGGTCAAGCAGTGACCCACCGGAGGTCACCTCATCCCTTTGGTCTTGCCCCAGAGCCACCCGTGGCCACGGTCTTCGCCCGCACACCCAGCCCAGCCCAGCTCCTGCTGGTCTGCCGCGTCACCGGCTTTTCCCCCCAGCCCATCAGCCCGGACGCGCTGG
>NW_010209054.1:16392-20066 GCF_000695765.1 Mesitornis unicolor
CCTGCCATGTGCGCCACCGCAGCCTGGGCACCCGCAGCCTCCTCATCCCGTGGGGTAGGTGGCACGCATGGGGATGGGACACAGAGTGTGGGCAGAGGCCCCTGGCGCCATGCAGGTGCCTGGAGGATTATGCATGAGGCTCTAATGGTGGGTCCAGCCATGGCCTCCCATACACCTGCAACTCTTCTCTCTCCTCTCTCCTCCAGGGAGCTCCAAGACAGCTCTCAGTCTTGGCATCACCATCGCAGTGCTGCTGGCCATGGCTGCAGCCCTTGCTGGTGCCATCTGGTGCTACAGGCGCAGGTGAGATCTTGTCCTCGCCCAGCTGCACCAGCCCATCAGGCCCAGACCAGGGTGGGTGGGAGCTATGTGCCAGGGCTGCCTGCCCTCATCCAGCCTCACTCACCTCCTCCTCTCCTTCAGGAGCTGAGAGCACAGGACACACCACACCAGGGATGCCTTGGATCCACATCCATTCCCCACAGCTCCCTGATAATAAATGACTATTTAGCACCCCCATGCATGTGGGAACTCCTGATTTGCCATGCCCAGTGCCCACAGGCACATGGCATCACGCAGCTCCTGCTCAACCCAGGACAGACGGGAAAAGTCCCAGAGCAGTGCAGGGGCATGCCTACACTCCTCATCCTGGGGTAAAGCACCAGGAGAGCCCCCCAACACCAATGGGGTGTCCCTGGCCCCAGCCCTTAGTACTGGGGGGGCACTGGGCTCTCCATGAAACAGCAGGACTCAGTCAGTGCCAACGCAGGCTGAGCCAACAATGTGGCAGGGTGAGGGAGGACCATCTTACCCTCACCTACCCTTCTGGGGCACATCAACACCTCTGAATTAGATCCCAGACTCTGGGACCAAGGAATGGTGACAAACAGGTGCAGGGCCAGCACACAGCATGGACACACGTGGAGCCCAGTATGTATCCAGCTGTGGGAAGCGGGGTCATCTCCCATGTGGGAAACACAGCCACACTGGGGCAAGCTTGCCTGGTTCAGTGCTGGGGGCAGCACCACAGAGGGCACAGAGATGTCTGTGTCATTCAGGGCTGGGGTCTCTGGGCATGAGTGACAACAAAGGCCATTCCTGTCAAGGACAGTGGATGCAGCCCACAGCCAAGAAGCACCTGCACGAGGGATAGAAAACAGCAGTTGGTTCACCTGCACTGCCCCAGGTGGCAGGGTGCCGCCGTGCCCATGGGAGACCCCACCTATAGCCAGGGGGATGGCCTCGCTCCTGCCCAAATTCCCCTAGCACTTGTGGCCACAGCCTAGCATGCCAGTGCCTAGCCTTCATATCTTCCTGTTTGACCTCATGTGCAAAGGGCTCCCTCTTACCTGCCCACCCAGACACTCGCCCTCACACCCCTCCTCAAGGCTTGACACCCAGCCCAGGGCCCCCAGCAGCAGCCCAAGGCCTGCCCAGACCTTCTCATGCTTGAGTGCCCTGGCAATGGTGACTCACACAGGAGTTTTCTCACTTTTACCCTTCTGGTCCTCCTCCCCATTGCACTGGGAGAGTGGTTGTGTAGGGCTGAGCTGCTGGCTGGGGTGAAAGCACAACAGTGTCTCTGTCCCACATTTAGACTACAAGTGCTTTAGAAAGGAGCTTTCTGCTGGGATTCACACAGCTCACAGCCCAGGACAGCTGTGTCTGTGACCACCACATGGGTTTTACTCTGCTGAGACAAGCTGTGAGGCAAGGTCTTTGGTCTCCCTTGTCTCCCAAGTAAAGCTGGAAATAGTGTTGTATTATGTCCTATGGGACATAAAGGAAGCTTGTCAGAAAACAATTGTGTCCTGCTGCACAGGCTTTGAACTCGCACTGGTGAAAAAGCAGATTGTCACTAGAGGACACTCAGGCTGCAAGGGTGTGCACTTCCCAGCACAGGAGGAAGGTCTGCTTTGATGGCCCCAGGCCAGAAGGACGTGGACTGCACAGGTGGACATTTATGGATGTGTCTGTTGCACTTCCCAGTGGCAGACGAGAACAGCACAGAAGCAGTGAAGTTGGCCTTTTTTCAAAGCAAGGAGGCAATTTCACCAGGAGATGGCTCTCTTTAGCAGCTGCAGACAGCTGCCAGCTGGCTGAAAACATCTACAGCTCTGTCAAGGGATGACCTGATCGTTTTGTACCCACTAACACAGGGCAAAAAGGAAGCATGTTTGTCTTGTCTAAATGAACGGTTGGAGAAACGTTACTCACGTGATCCAGGTGCTATCCTGGTGTTTATCTTGGGAAGTCTGCAGATGGGTTATGCTGGAGCCACATTCTTCCCACTCCTGGTCATGGAAGGCTCCACATAGTCATGAGGACCCAGAGAGACGAGCTCCTCTGCTAGAAGTTTTGCCCCTTTTAACTTCTGTAACTGAGGGTGTTGGTTTTGGTGGGATTGTGATTCAAATAAGCTAGGAAGAAAAACACGTGAAAGGACACCTACATGCAACTGCATATTTAAAGCTCCTCTGTAAGTGAAGGAGTTTGAGTTTCCAGCCTCATGAAATTCCCGTCATGGGTGACTTTGATCTGGAGCACAAGTCATATGAGGAGCGGCTGAAGGAGCTGGGGTTATTTAGTCTGTAGAAGAGGATGCTGAGGGAAGATGTTATTGCCCTTTACAGCTCCCAGAAAGGAGGTCATAGCAAGGTGGGGGTCGGTCTCTTCTCCCAAGTAATAAGCGATAGGACAAGAGGAAATGGCTTCAAGTTGTGGCAGGGGAGGTTTAGAATGGGTATTAGGAAAAAATTCTTTACTGAAAGAGTGGCTAACCATTGGAATGGGCTGTCCAGGGAAGTGGTGGAGTCACCATCCCTGGAGATATTCAAAAAACACATAGATGCAGCACTTCGGGACATGGTTTAGTGGTCATGATGGTGTTGGGTTGACAGCTGGATGATTTTAGACATCTTTTCCAGCCTTAATGATTCTGTGATTCTGTGACTTTTTCCTCCAAGATTGATACATGTGATTTATACAGTGCTTGTAAATCACTAAGTAAATCACTAAGCATGAAGGGTTTTGCAACTGCATTGCTAAATTAGAATCATATAATCATAGAATGGTTTTGGTTGGAAAAGACCTTTAAGATCATCAAGTCCAACCATCAACCAGACATAAGTCCGCCACAAGACCATGTCCCTAAGCACAGCATTTACTCATCTTTTAAACACCTCTAGGTATGATGACTCCATGATCTCCCTGGGCAGCCTGTTCCAGTGTTTGACAATCCTTACAAAAAAGAAATTCCTCCTAATAGCCAACCTAAACCCACCCTGGTGCAACTTGAGACCATTTCCTCTTGTGCTGTCACTAAGTTAAATGGAAGAAGAGACCAACACTCACGTCTCTACAACCTCCTTTCAGACAGTTGTAGAGGGCAATAAGGTCTCCCCTCAGCCTCCTCTTCTCCAGGCTAAAGCTCCACAATTCCCTCAGCCACTCCCCATAATTCTCATGCTCCAGACTTCACCAGCTTTGCTGCTCTTCTCTGGACATGCTCCAGCATCTCAATGTCCTTTTTGTAGTGAGGGGCCCAAAACTGAACACAAGAGTCGAGGTGTGGCCTCACCAGTGCCGAGTAGAGGGGAAGGATCCCCTCCCTCGACCTGCTGTCAACATTCCTCCTAATGCAGTCCTCACAGCTATTGGCAGTCTCTGCTGGC
>NW_010209054.1:20125-25725 GCF_000695765.1 Mesitornis unicolor
CTCCAGCCACTCCTCCCCAAGCCTGTAGCGCTGCATGGGGTTGTTGTGACCCAACTACATGACCCTGCACTTGGCCTTGTTGAACCTCAAGAAACTGGCCTCTCACCACTGACCCAGCTTGTCCAGGTTCCTCTGTGTTGTGGTTTAGGGCTGGGCCAGTCACTAAATCCTGGACAGACGCTCTCTATTAACCCTTCTCCCCTCCTCAGAAGGGAAAAGAGAATAAGGGAGAGAGACTTTACAGGTTGGAAAATAAAACTAACAGATTTAATAAAACAATACTAATACTACAGGATAATAATGTAAACAGGAAAATAATGAAATATATACAAATATGTATAACTATATATACAAAACCAATATAAAATTCTCCCCCACGCTCCCCCCAATGACGAATACGTCACCAGAGGCTCTGCAGAGCAGGGCACTGGAAAAGTCCCAGATCAGACTCAGCAGCAGTGGGAGCTGATGCAGGAACACAGGAATCAGGATCAGAGGCAGATGAACCAGCAGGGTTCTGCTCACACCCGGCCACTGCAGGATTGAGACGGACGGAAGGGTCCCAGCTGGAAGGGCTCCAAGATGGAAGAAGGGTCGAGACCCTCGTGATCCCTCAGCTTTATACCGAGTGTGACGTATGTGGGATGGAATACCTCGTTGGTCAGTTTTGGGTCTGCTTCCCCCCTGTAGGCGCAGACACAGCACCCATGGTGAGACACTTGGCCTTGAGCATATCTTCTAGCAGCATATACTGGAAAAACATGCTGCTAGTTTCAGCAAGTTCAGCCACTTAGAAGAGACTGAGCTGAAAAGTAAAATCACTAAATAGAAAATTAGTTCTATCTAGCTCAAACCAGGACACTCTGTAGAGCCTGTCCACCCTCAGGCAGATCAACGCTCCCACCCAACCTAGTGTCATCTCTACAAATTGTCTTAAAAAGAAAGTGGCTCTCCTGCCAGCATGTTTTCAGTGACTATCAAGGAGAATTAAAAAAACCTCACAACTTCCTGAAACAACGATGTAGACACTTGGTAATTAATGGTAATATGAACAATATTTTATTGTGTATTCTAACGCCATAAACAGTTGCTAAGCTGAGTTGAAGCAAATGTAAAGAATAAGTCTGTGGAGGTTTTTTTGCTTTTCCAGGAGTCCAGATGGTAAGATCGCCAGCAAATGCTTCATAGTCAGTAGCTGTTACTGGTAGGAAAATGGCAACCTCCTAGCCATGGCAAAGCAGAGCTTAATAATGAAATAAAGTCTGTGTGTAGCAGAACTCTAATTAAGCATTGGCTGCACAAATTTTCTCCCTACAGCAAAATGACCAGCATTCATGGACTCTGATACCTTCAAAAGCAGACTCCTAGGGGACCCTACTACCTAACTCCTTCAGCACCCCAAGTCTGCTCTTGCCATATCCAGGGCCAAAGTTTTGCTGGCAGTTTTACTTCTGTTACTAACAATTCGAAACTTGACTACTCAACAACATTGTGGTCACTGTGACCAAGAGAGCCACCAATAAACAAGTGGCCCACAAGTCCCTATTTGTTTACAACCAACCAATCTAGGAGGGCACCTTTCCTAGTCAGCTCCCTCAGTACCTGCACCAAGAATTTACCTTCAATGTGCTTCAGGAATTTCCTGGACCTGTTTGTGTCCACTGTATAATATTCCAAGTTGACATCTGGGATATTAAAATCACCCGTAAGTACAGGGGCGGCTGATCTAGAGATATCCCTTAATTCCATGTAGAATAATTCAACAGCGTTGTTGTTCTAGCTGGGAGGTCGATAGCAGACTCCTACAACAACCACCACTTTATTTGCTTTCAGCTTAAACCTTACCCACAGGCTCTCAACCATGTCATTGCCAACCACAAGCACCAGACAATCCAAGCTCTCCCTTAAATACAGTGCCACCCATCTGCCCTGCTTGTCCCTCCTGAAGAGCCTATAACCACCCATCATGGCAACTCAGCCACAGGGCTCATCCCACCAGGTTTTACTTATGCCAATAATGTTGTAGCTCCATAACTGGGCCAACACTTCTCACTTCTCTTGTTTATTCCTCATGCTCCACACATAGTATGGAGACATTTCAAATGTGCTCCAGTATACTCAGTGCATCATGGAGGATGTTGAAGGACATTGCTAGCCCACTGTCCCTGAACATTGGCATGCTATCCCCAGGTCTCTCTCTAGTGAGCTGTCTTGGCTACTGGGACAGAACCTTACAGTCAGTTTTCTTTCGAGGAAAACTGCAGTTTTGTAAGGACTACAACACTTTATTTCATGGGAACAAAGTGGTAACACCTTGTTATAGGTTTCAGCTAATGGTATGCAGGTTGCCATAGTGTTCAAGGTCTTCAAGGTCTTGAGATAAACAGATGCAAAGGATGAGGAGAACGGAAATCTAGGAGATTCAACCCCATGGCGATCCCAGGCTGACCAATTAATACTATTCATACCATCAACATCACATTCACTATAAATTGGAGAGTTTGCTGAGGATGGTTCATCTTTTCATCCCTCCTGCTCATTCTTCTCTCTTCTGTGGCTAAGATCTCAACAGGGACTTGTTTACCATCCTACTCCTGAGGCCTACTTCCTCACAGTATGGGTTAAGTATAACTCTGTGTACTTTATATTATTATTGTTATTAGTATTAGTTTATTATTGTTATTTTATTTAATATATTTCTATTTCAACCCATAAATCTCCTTTGCTTTTTCCACCCCCTTCCCCAGGTGGCAAGGTGGTAACAGGTGATAGAGCAACTGTATAAACCACGACACTGTTTTACCATCAGTGTGGCCAAGACCAGCCCATCTCCCATGAGTCCTTCTCCATTCAAAACCAGCAAGTCTCAGAGGACATCTTTACCAGCTGGCTCCCTCAGTACTGGTGACAAAAAGTCCGCTCCCACAAACCTCAAGCATTTCCCAGACCTGCTCATCATAGTACTATGGGTTTCCCTGTTGATGGATGGGAAGTTGAAATATGCCATAAGAAGAAGAGCTAACAATCCAGAAATTTCTTCTGACTGCCTGAAGAACTCCTCTGTTTGTGCTCCCCAAACCTTCTACCCCTGAGACAGGGACCGACCCTGATCCCTGCAGCCCAGGGATGCTGTGAGGGGGAGGAGCAGAGGTGACCACTGGCCATAGCTCCCATCTCTCTTGCAGTCTTGGCCAACCTGTGATGGCTGCCCAGGCAGGAGCAGGCCTTCCCCACAGCCTGGGCACCCCGAGTGTGGGTGGCACTCCAGCCCTCCTGAGTACCACCAGCAGGTATGGCACCCCTCTCTGCTCTGGCACCCCTGCACCTTCAGCACCCTCTGCACCTCCAAACCCCAGGCACTCCCAGCATCCCCACCACCTCTGCACCCCCAGCACTTTTGGCATGGGGGTTCAGCAAGCCTGGGTGAGCATCCCTGCCCTTGCCTGGGGGATGGGTGCCCAGTAAACTCCATCTCCAGAGAATTTCCCAAAGCCTTGAAGCCATCTCTCCTGTTTCACCTCCTAGAAGCGAGTCTCCTCCTCAATGTGAGACGCCGTCCCACCAGCACAGCAGCTCACCCCTCAGGGAGCACCCTGGCCACAAGCTCCTCATGTGCCTGGAGCAGAGCCAGGGGACATTGGTGATGGGGATCAGGTTGGGGGTGCCCCTGGAGGGTCCCCCCGGCAGACTGGGGGTAGAGCAGTAGTGGGTGGACCACTAGAAAAGGTTAATTCGTGTTCTTCTCCTAGCAAAATTCATAATTCCAAATCCAATGGACTTTAATAGGCTGGTTAGCATTTCAACTTTGATTTCTATTGAACCCTGTGAAACACAGACACTCAAATCAAGATGTCTGGCAAGTCTATCTGTATATACTAAATGTAAATACTAGAATTTTAAATAAGTAGAGCATTTTGGGTGATCTGACTAAAGTTTATTGCAAAATCAGTTCTGGTTTGTTTCTGTGGTAAATTTGACCTTGACAAGTCTTACCACAGCTTGAAATATTTCCTTTTGAAGTACATTTTATCAAATCTGGAAAAAAAAAAGCACCGTGACACTGCTTGTTAATTATCAGTCAGAAAGCCAGATTCAGGTAGCACTCAGCTTTCCAGATACATGACTGATGAGAACTTTAAAGGAAAAGTGTCAAAATGTACAGGCTCCAAAACCTGACATTTCAAAAGTTAAAAAAGTTTAAAATACAAAAAAACCCCACCCCAGTCTGAAGGAGATGCAGTCTCCAATGCCCTGAAACAGTTATTGAAGCTGCAAATAAACAAAAATACCCTTCTTAGATCTTGAATTTCTAACATATAGTGCCCCACTGGGACACTTCTGTGAGCAGAATTTTGGAGGGAGGATAAGCAGCACCAGACATGCTCCAACTCAGCCTTCACAAGCTGAGCAGTAAACAGGAAAAAGCTTTCAGTATAAACAGTACAAGGAGTGAAAATACACAAAATTTAATCCCCGAGTAAAACAAATTCTTTTCTGCACCATCTTAAGACAGTACTTTCAGCACAAAACCCACCCCATTTCCGTTATTCTGTTAACTATGAATTGATTAAAATTCTTGAGTAGCAATTATTTTTAAATTAGCACAGAGCAAGAGCTAAAATATTGCCCTTGAAACAGAGTAACAACTGGAACAAATTACTTATGGGACTAAACACTACGGCAAGCAGAACCTCATTAGAAAGAAGAAAGAGTAAAGACAGGGAAAAGATTCAAGATATAATTGTATGGGCCAAAATAAAATCAAACGTGGCAAAAGCAGCTTGCTTTCTCTTCATCGACAAAGGAAAGATACCAAAACACACAGAACAGAACCCAAGGCTCAAACCACCTAATTTAGGCACCTAAAATAAGAAGCTGGTTTTCTCTAACCTCTCCAAGTCAGTGGAGAAAGAGAAAGTAAAGAGAAGATTCTACAAAAACAATTCACAAATAAGTCTGATTTACGGCCCAGGCTCTGACTCAGGAAGGTAACATTAGGTCACAGGAATATTCCTAAGTGAATGATCCCTTATTTTACTCTCTGAGCACAAACAAGGAGCCTCTTCTGGGCATCCAGGATGGGTAAAAGGGGCCTTCTCCTCCCCTGGGGGAGCAAGAAGCAGCGAGCATTTACCTCTCCATCCCCTGAATTCTGCTGCTGTTGCATTTCATAGCAGACCTCCAGCTGCGAAAACGGAACTGAACCCGAGAGATAAAAACATTTTCATCATCTGGAAACAATGAGGAAACTGTGAAAGAGGACCGGCTTGTTCCTGTGGGAGGGAAGAATCAGGAGAAAATGCTCCACTAGCCGGGTGGTAGCGGGAGGGAAGAGGCTGCTGGACCCAGCCCCTAGGCCGGGTCCTTGCCTCGGGCGGGCGCTCCGGCAGCCCACGGAACTGAACCCGAGAGATAAAAACATTTTCATCATCTGGAAACAATGAGGAAACTGTGAAAGAGGACCGGCTTGTTCCTGTGGGAGGGAAGAATCAGGAGAAAATGCTCCACTAGCCGGGTGGTAGCGGGAGGGAAGAGGCTGCTGGACCCAGCCCCTAGGCCGGGTCCTTGCCTCGGGCGGGCGCTCCGGCAGCCCAGCAACA
>NW_010209055.1:0-339 GCF_000695765.1 Mesitornis unicolor
ATTTAATTAAATTATTAATTAAATAAAGTAAAAGTATTGCTGCACTTGCTACACTAATACTTTCAATAAAGTTCAAGTGGGAATCTGATCAGGCTGCACAAGCAGTCCGTTAACAGGAATGCTAGTCAATGACAAGACTTATACATACACTAGTACAATGCTATTTAGGTGGGGGACACAGCTGCTATGACAACTCTTGGGGATAGCTTTTCATTATTCAGAGAAACAATACACAAACCCATTTCCATTTAAAGCTACTCTAAGCAACTTAGCAGATTCAGACAACGAAGCATTCTCCCCAGATTATTCTTATTATTGCTACTTGGGTAACCTAAAGTT
>NW_010209055.1:358-22258 GCF_000695765.1 Mesitornis unicolor
TCATTCAGAAGAAACCTTGAGAACTTTCAACTTTTAGTCACATTACACGTGAGTTTATGATGCAAGTTGCAACACAATAAATGTCTGCGAGCCGAAATACTGAATTTATTGAAACTGCAAATTTCAGATTAATTAGACCCATATTAGATCAAGATGATGGGTTCACAGCCAGCCACTTATTACAGGTTAACATAAAGAGCAACACGTAGCAAAAAAAACCCCAACAAAAAAACAAAAAAAACCCTAAAAAAAATATACACAAAAATTTTCTCTACTCGGCAGTGGTCAGACCACACCTTGAGTACTGTGTCCAGTGTTGGTTCCTGCTATATAAAAAAGATGTGAACAGGTTGGAAAGGGGGCAAAGAAGGGCAATGAGGATGATCAGAGGACTGTTAGACCTGGTGTATGAAGAAAGGCTGAGAAAACTGGGCCTGTTCAGCCTTGGGAAGAGAAGGCGTAGGGAGAAACTCATTACCATGTACCCATACATAAAGGCTGACTGCCAAGACGGAGACTCTCTTTTCACAAGGAGTCACATAGAAAAGACAAGGGGTAATGGACACAAGTTGCTTCTGGAGAGATTCCAATTGAACTCCAGAAGAAATTTTTTTACCATGAGATCAATCAGACATTGGAACAATCTCCCAGGGGAAGTGGTAAATTCCCCTACACTGGTCAGTTTCAAGAGTCAGCTTGACAGGGTGCTGACTCAACTCATTTAAACTCTACTTTTACCTCGAGAGGTTTGACTAGATGATCCTTGTGGTCCCTTCCAACCTGGTATTCTATGATTCTATGATACACACTAAAGACAGAGTCCTACTTTCCAGCTTGTTTGTGGCGGGTGATGCATACACACAGAAGTGTTAATGGTAAAGGCACAGTAGAATATCACAGTGCTGCATTTTAGTGTTATATTTAACTGACTTCATGTTTTCCTCAAGAGACAAACTTTATAAACCACTGTTTTACTGAAATTTCCACCATGAAATGACACATAAAATGACTTAAGGCTTTTACTGTTGCTTTTTTCTTTTCATCTGAAACATTACAAGTGTTGGCAAAAAAAATCTGAGTGATCTCCTATTCACCACACTTAACAAGTAAAAGTACTGAAAAGGCAGTCTGACAAACTGAAGATGGTTCAGGGTTTGAGCATAATATAAAGTGTGAAGAGCAGAAGCTACTTCCATTCATACTGTGAGAAGATAATGCTAGTTTGTGACCTAATTGACTCTCCAGCCTTTTCCAACAGCATCTCAGCACTACTAAATGACATCACAACAGAAACATTTCCAGTCTCATTACTTTCACAGTAAGACCTAGATGAACTTTTGCCAAAAAAAGTGCCTACCTAGGGCATATGTGCTTAAAACCATTGGAAAAAAGATGCCAGGCATTTTAGATTAACTCAGAGGGATACCATATCTAGCATGTAATTTGTGTCATAATCTATCACGTTTTTATATCTTGTAATACTACTAATGAAGCATACTACATGCAGATATGTCACTGCTTTAATACATGCATCTAGAAAATACTTTCCCTTGTATATAATTTACAAAAATATGTGTCCTAATGTCTGATATATACACATATATTACATGCTTTTCTTCCATAAGGCACTAACATGTTAACTTTCAAGCTATTAATTCAAAAAAAGACAATACAGTTTATAAAAAATGTGAACAACTTCACTCAATTGAGAAACAAGGAAGAAAACAAGTTAGATCTGTTATGCCAGACAAAAGACATTTTATGCTGTTCTCCAAGTCCACAATTATTATTCAGAAATATAGCACTTGCACTGTTCATCCATAATTAACTGGAATCTCAGGAAGCAAAGACTGTATTTGTTTTCCCAAGAGTACAATCTGGACATGGTTCTCTCCATACTCAAATGCCATGTATTCCCAGTCTCGTTCCCCAGTCCCCAGAGCAACTTCTGAATTATACTCAACCCAGTATCACAAGACTTAACATAGCTAATGTGGTACTGTGCAAAATAGCTTTACCATTCACAGTTTTAACAACACTGCCCATCTATAATGGTTTCAGATGTGAGGTTCTGAAAACAGACAGACTATTTCAAAACCTTCCTGCTCAAGCTAGTTCTTCTACTCCTACTCATAAATCACTATAAACCATTTACTCAGCAACTAAGCTGTCACAAAAACAGTAAATTACCCGACTTCTCAAATGCAACTACAGACTTCAGCAACTTACTGAATATAAGCAAGCCTGGAGATGGCAAATTTCCCAAAAGGCTGATTGAGGAAACATTTAACGGAGCTAGCACCAATATACTTCCAATGAAACAGTCCCTTTCAGACAAAGTAGGCATCTCATATATTTCAGATTCAGTACACAGGAAATAATTTTTTGCTCTAAGTACACCCACAGCTTCTGCATTTTTGTGGAACAGCCTTCTTGGGAGCAATTCTTTGCACCCCTGTGTACTTGAGTTCTCCTTCTCCAAGCTACCACATCAACCCAAGTCTCTCATACTAACAGTGTGCTTCTCCTAAAGCAAACATTAAAAACTAGTCCACCAAGGACCATCTGTCTTTAACATGGCTTACTTCATCATCCACTTGAAAACACAAATGCCTCTAGGACTTTTCTTACCTCTCATCTGCTTTAGCCCAGACACAATTAGTCTGTACTCACTTACATAGCTGCAACTCATGTAACTGTTGGAGTAACCAAGTCACTTCCAAGATGGTTCAACTAAAGGGACTAAACACAATAAAATCTCATTATGCTTAACAGCTTCATTCGTTATGCACAGTAACAGATGCATTTCAGAAATAATCTAACTAATACAGGTAACTAATAACGCAGCAGTAGTAGTAGTAGTAGTAGTAACGAACTAGCTAATACAGGTATTTCAGAAGTTTCTACAGCTGCTCGTTAAGTTAAAGGCAGAGAACAGCATCACCACAGAGAAGGTGTGTGTAAGTATTCATCAGACCTCAGCACAAACTTGTGGTGTACAGAGGAAACAAATTGTGACAACAGAACAACAACAAAAAATTCTAGTTACAGGCTAGCTTTTGCATCTTTTTGCTTAGTTTGAATAATCACGGGATGGGTTGCAAATGTTTAACATTAAACAGCTAGTCATGGCAAGGGAAAATAAAGAAATTAAAGTGACAGCATCTTTCACGTAGCAGAGTCTGGTAGCATAGGGGGTTAGAACAGATTAGCATTCAGACACAACCAGGTCTTCAGTTTGGAAGGAATAACTGGACTAAACAGCTGTTTGTGCCTCCCTCCCTCGCACACTGGTTGTTCTAGCAAGATATGTCTTCCTTACATAACTAGCCTTGCTTATGGTTTTCCATAATAACATAGGTAACATTGTCATAATTTATTAAAGAGAATATATATACAAACAAATGGGCATCTGTACACATGTATGTATACACAGATATACACAAATATTCATGTTTTCTATAGAGAGTGTTTATTAAAAAAGACTTGACTAGGTTATTGGTTTTAGAATAAACCTTTTAATGATCAGGGCCATTAACAAAGAAAATTATCGCTTTCTGGAAGTCACACAAAATAGTGCATTAGCTGTCCCTAGCCTCGTCACTTTGCTTTTGGATCAAAGTTGCACTTGCATTCAGACTACAGACAGAATGAATTTGTGTCTTCTTGCTGCATGTTCTGCAGATGCAACTTCCAGTTGCCTCCAAACACAGTGGGTCCCCTTCCCCTCCAAAAATGACGAATGCAGAAATTCTGTTCAATATATCTTTTTTATCTGCCAAAGCTGTCTGTAACTCTAGTTCCTTTCTGCAGATTATTTTCCTTTAGATTTCTGGGGTCACATACTGCTGCTGCTTCTTTTAACTGCAGGAAGTCTGCAGGGATATTAAAGGTAACCATAAAATGTGGTCTGAGGAACAGATACTGTTAAGTCTATTTAAAAGACAAAAGTTTCATTTTTTCCTCAACATCTTTATGTTGTATGCTGTAAAGAACCCACTAGGAAAAGGAAAGGAAATGAGTGAGCCTGAATAACAAGATACTTCCTTAAAGACAAATCTTTTAGAGCACAGTGAAATAAGTTATTACAAGACATAAAATCTTAAATTTACAAGTTAATAGATTTGGGGAGCTCTTTAAGTTACTCAGCTCAGAAGCTCTGTTCTTCACTGGATCTCAAGCAAGACTCAAACACGCATCTAGGGTTGGATACTATGGAATCATTGTTTCTAAAGCAGTATAATTTTGGACAGATTTTCCACAGTAAGAGGAAGTTGGATGGAAACAGTAGCAAAGTAGGGTACCTTGCTGAAAGGTGCTCAGAAGTTCAGCATGTAAGCAGTCTCGCAGAAGAGAATTAGGACGTGAAGAGGTTAGATTAAATTGGCACTGGAGCCAATGCCACCTGTTGTTAAACACTGCTATACTCATCTCTATCACCTATTTCACAAACAGAATTTCAAACCAGAATCTTTCCATGCCAAAAGATGTCCATGACCACTTTGGTTTAGGAGAATTAATGTTACTGCTGTTTTCCTTTTTCTAGACAGCTTTTCACTTCCCACTGAATTTCTTCTATTTCCCTTATCATTCAGGATAAACAGCTTTATGGTTACCAGCTATGCCTTTCTCTTTTTTGAAGGCAGACTACCTCAGTTTTCCATGGAATAATAAATTAATTTGAGATGTAACAATAACAACAAAAAAATCTAACTACCAATGTCCAAATTCTAATTTGATTTGAATTCTGATATGTCTCTTTCTTCAGAAAAGCTGGCCTTATTCAACTTTCTCCTGATGTTACTTTTGCTATTACAGACACAACAATTTTTAAAGTAACTAAGGAAATTAATTCCCAAGGACAAAGGTGAGAGTGCGAAAAATAAAATAAACATTGGTTGGCAATGTTGATGTATTTGAGTCTTATGAAGATACAGATTTAGTAAGCAGATATAAAAAAATATAAAACTCATCAATAAAAACTCCAGCTCTGTGAAAGAATATACATAACAAACTAAAAAGTCCATATGCAAGCTACTCAAAGTTCAAAATTCAGAATATGTGAATGCAGGCATTATTTAATTGGAGTCACTGAGCTAATATGTTTACAACAAGGATGAGTATGGTCACACACACAGGCTTTGTTTTTTAAAGCAATCACCATAAAGCATGAAGCATGCAACTTGAAGGTTAGCAAGCTCAGAATGAATTACAATAGCTTCTCAATACCAGTAAATAAAAGAAATGCTTTTTTCTTCATTTGACATGTCTAAAACAAAACCACAAATGACAGATAAAGGACAAATGTCTGCTTCTTAAACACACAGGAGGACTGTGCACGAGTTCTGTCCTACCTTAATTAGTACATATGCATGTGCATGATTTTAAACCACTTGCCTACTTCAAAGTTGTCCTACTGATTCAGGATGTTTCCATTAGTTTCTTCATATAATTAAGCCACTTCAGGCAGCAGTACTTCAGGATCAAGATGAAAAAGCAGCATGCCTAGACTGACTTATGAATTTGAATGCAATCTTCAGCATCGCCTGCCAAAAAGCCAGAAGGTTTTTACGTGACAGAGCGTAAGAGCACAGGTTTACTATCCTTAGCTAGAAGCGATCATCTACACGCTGTAGATGTTTGTGGGAATGCTCCACATCCATTCCACCACAAAGTCAACTAGACTGGATTAATTCAGGTCCTACAATAATTGAGGATAACCCAATCAACCTTACTCTGTATATGAGCGCTCTCATTTCTTTAATTTCTTTGTATGCATGAACAATTGAGGTGGTGACCAAAGTCCAGCAGAGAGGAGACTGCCACTGTGTCAAAGTAGGTGCTCCAGTGTTCATCATTATGCCATGTGTGTTCAACTGTGATTTACCTTACACTGATTTAGGTTACTTAAACTTCAGTCCACAGTGATACATGTAGATCAACAGCTTTTTGTGCATCTGATTTCTTTTGCCAGGCAGAAAAGGACCTGGGGGTGTTGGACAGCAGGATGACCATGAGCCAGCAATGTGACCTTGCGGCCAAGAAGGCCAATGGCATCCTGGGGGGTATCAGAAGGGGTGTGGTTAGTAGGGCGAGAGGGGTTCTCCTTCCCCTCTACTCTGCCCTGGTGAGACTCCATCTGGATTATTGTGTCCAGTTCTGGGCCCCTCAGTTCAAGAAGGACAAGGAATTGCTTGAAAGAGTCCAGCACAAAGCCACAAAGATGATTGAGGGAGTGGAGCATCTCCCTTCTGAGGAGCGGCTGAGGAAGCTGGGTCTCTTTAGCTTGGAGGAGACTGAGGGGAGATCTCATTAATATTTATAAATTTGTAAAGGGCGAGTGTCAGGAGGAAGGAGCCAGGCTCTTCTCTCTGCTGTCAAATGACGGGACAAGGGGCAATGGGTGCAAGCTGGAGCATAGGAGGTTCCATATGAACATGAGGAAAACTGTTTTCACTGAGAGGGTGACAGAGCACTGGAACAGGCTGCCCAGAGAGGTTGTGGAGTCTCCTTCTCTGGAGACATTCAAAACCCGCCTGGACGCGTTCCTGTGCAACCTGGTCAGGTGATCCTGCTCTGGCAGGGGTGTTGGACTGGATGGTCTTTCGAGGTCTCTTCCAACTCCTAATATTCTGTGATTCTTTCAGCATGGACTTGTGTTACAATGAATTGCTGGAACATTTTCCCCATTTCTTTCCTCATTTTTGTGACAATCTTCAGACAGCGAGGGAGCACATACAAAAGCTACAGATACAAAAGCTAAATTTATGTGACCCATTATTGATTTGCAGTTACAGTCTGCTGATCCATTTTATTTCTGCAAATTGCACAAGTTACACTGACCCTTCTCAGCTGCACTTCCATGATGAGTTACAATAAAAACATTGTGGCAGGTTACAGGAGCAGTCTGGATCACTTATTTTTTGCCTCAAAACAGAATATTTATACTCTTGTTTCTCCAGAATTGTTAAAACCCTCATAGTAGTTTAGGCAGCATTCATTACAATCACTGAAGGCCCAGTCAGAAAGTGAGCAGTTATTAAGTCTTCAGTTTATGACTGCACCCTTGACCTTGCCAGTTTAAAAAGAAGCTTTAGCCTAGTCATTATCTTGTTTCAACCTGCTGCAATTCCAGGGCAATCCTGCACCAAATGTTTATGATAAATATTTTTACAGGTCCTGTACAATCTGGCAGCAACATAACATAGCTTTGTGAAAAGTGTATTTTAACTAGGAAGGAGAAAGACAGAGTGTGATTTGGCATCAGCGAGAAGAGGATTCTTCCGTTAACAGAGTTTACCAAACACCCAATAGCTAAAGCATGGAAGTGGGCAGGTCAGATCCAAGCCACCAGCAGAATGACCAGGAGGCAGAGCAACTTCATGATGGTACAAGTTAGATGAGCAAGCAATGTGTGCAAATGATTTAATGACCAGGTTTCAAGGACATTTCCTGCAAATATATGAACAAAATATTATGCTAGTATAGCTATCATCTAGTATAGGAAATTACAGTATTGGTGATTGACACTTCTCTTACAACACCCTATTTTGTTAATTTTATACATACTAATTGATTCCCTTCAGACTTGACAGGAAAATACATACCACCAAGTTGTGCAATTCTTTAATTACATTACCTCTGTAATTAAAAAAGTGGATCTCAAGGCCTTTTTCCACCTCCCTGAAATGTGCATGATCATTTTCTGGAGTATCTGTGGGAGGCCTGTCATTTGGATTAATAACTAATAAAATCTCAACAATTTGGATGAACCATTCACTCAGCAGGATTATTTTGTGGCGGTGGTTTTTTTTGTTGTGTTCTTTTTTCTTTTTTTTCCTGTCGTTTTTAATATTATACTATTCGAGATATCTTGTATGTTTCAATGTAACACAAAATTCTGAGGGGAAAAAGTATTTTCATTTGTTTGTTTTAGTTTTTTAACCACCTTTTTATTTCACTGTGAAAAAGAATAAACAAATACCTATTAAGTAGATACGATGCTCATTATCACAGAGGAAAATGTTTTACATCAGAGAGTAAGTAGTAGGAAAAAAATAAGGGTTAGCTAGTCATGTCCCTATTTCATCACCTCCTGCCCAAATAAAATAAATGCTAAATCAGTTCTTTAAATCTGGAAGCACCACAGAATTCAGAGAGAAACATCCTGCCTCAGAAGGATGACCATGAGCCAGCAATGTGACCTTGCGGCCAAGAAGCCCAATGGCGTCCTGGGGGGTATCAGAAGGGGTGTGGTTAGTAGGGCGAAAGGGGTTCACCTTCCCCTCTACTCTGCCCTGGTGAGACTCCATCTGGAATATTGTGTCCAGTTCTGGGCAGGTCCTGATTATTTTAAAGCTTAGTTGAATGAACAAGAAAGGAAGCAGTCAGGAAATGCAGGGCTTTGAGAAGAGCAAAAGGCATCTAATACTATAGGAATTTTTTATGGAATGTTTCTAAATATCACATACTGCTGTGATAAAAGCAGCATCTGACCTTAGAAATGTATCTCCTATGACAGAGGTGAAAATGTCCACGAAAATCCATACTATGGACCCACACATGTTGACAGACAAGATAACAGCACTGCAAACATCCAGGTCAATAAGCAGTGGTAACAATTGGCTGCGGGTGTCAGAAGGCATTATGGCAGATGGACGATCACAGCATCGTTATAACATGTTCTGTACACCACCCACAACAGAGGACTGTGCATGTCTTCCTCACCAACATGAGACAGCAGCAGGGCTCAATCGCATACCTAGATTTTTTTTCCATTGGATTTCCTTCTTTGCCTTATTTATTCTTGTCTTAATCAAAACATGCTTTTAAAAATAGAGTCCAAAAACCAGATAAAAATATCTGTTCATTCATCAATTCATTTCTGAATTAGGTTTGGTTAATGAGCACTCCAGACCTGTTCATTCCTTTAAAATTACTTAGTTTTAAAACTGGCACTGTATTAGTATGCTTAAAAGCATAGAATCAAAATAAAAGTGGAAGAAGATAATGGGTTTTGCCTGTATCCAAAGTTTGAAAATGTTGCTTTTACTGAGACAGTCATCCTCACCTCATTATTTTTAAAAGGAAAACAAAATCAACAAAAACTACCCACTTGTTTCATTATATCAGAACTGAGAAAGGACAATATTACTACTGCAGACAAATCTGAACTTTCTTGAAATTCAAGTCTGCTTTTGCAATGCCACTGGAGAGACACATGAGATTAAAAAAAAAATAAAAAATCAAATCTGTCTGAATCTTCCCAGAATTCAAAATAGGATTCTGCTTGTAATAATTTTGTGGCCCTGAAGACGGGTAGGTCCTGTTAAAAGCGTATTTTTAATCTAACAATAAAATCTTTACTAACAGCAAACTCTTGTCCTATTTACTGAAGGTTTATCTCAATAAGAATAAGAAGGAACTTCAAGACAGCCTTGTAATTACACATGGTCACACGTCTTCTTAGAACTGCTTTAATAGAGCTAGAAACTGATATGCTCATCACTGGCTTTTTTTCCCCCTATTAAAAAGTTATGAACATTATGTTGCTGTGCTAAATCTTTTAAAACTTAGTGAATAAAAATGAGTAAACATCTTTTCAAATAGGGTTTGGGGTTTCCCCCTCCTTAAGTTTAACTCATTCACTATTTGAAGTTGCATGTCTTTTAGATTCAGCCTTATTTTTTCTTTTAAATGAAAAACTTCAAATCTCCCCATTGGTATAATCACCATTCTGCTAAAATATGGTTCATACGCAGGCTTTGTGCCCATTTAAATGTACTAGCAAATTTGAGATCTTTCAAATAAAGTGAAGCAAAGTTGCCTATTTTGAGACTTTCAACCAGAAATACCCTTCCAAAATACCAGATACCTATAAATACCAGACTACTTTAGTTCTTTCTCACCCACTAAGAAGGTATCAAACAGCTAGCAGCCAACCTGCATCTGGGATCTCCAGGTTAAAAAGCTGGAAGCAAGAAAGAGGCTAGAACTATTCTTAGCAAGCTGAAACACTGAATTTGGCCAACTAGTCAAGCAGGCTGCTGTAGGCTATACTAGCTACAGCTTTTGAGCCCTTTTGGCTCATACAGAACACATTGCAGTAATCCATTCTGGAGGTCACAGGGCATGACTATCCATGTATAGAGTGAAAGTATGTATTAAAAATTAAATAACTAGAAATCCTATCCTTCTAGCCAAGGACATACCGTAAGAAGGTAGCAGCAGTAATAAGTCATGAACTATAAACCTCAGGACAAAATAAGGCACTCTAGGCACCAGTCTTTCTGTATTATTTGATCCCTCCTCTGACCAATAACCATCATCCACACCATGTGATGCAGACCTCAGCTCGTCCGACACCATTCTAACTCACATCATATTGCTCTTTTTATACCCCAACCTGCTTTTAGCAACGATGTCTATACAGCAGACTGTTGGGGCAGTGTGGCTTGATCCTAGTTCAGTTCACCATATTCACCATTCACCAAGAATATTCACCATAACTATCAACGCAGTTACCAGAGTATGAGTATGAGTGAAACAGGAACGAATCAAGGTCATTGGTTCCATTTCCCATTTTTGCTTCTACTGAGGAAATAGTAGCTACTAAGCTAGTTAGGGAACAGAAATACAGTACAAGACTTGCACCAGATGGCTAGAAGATAAATTTGGCCTTTGCCAATAGTCAAGAGTGATCTGGTAAGTGAAAGCTCTAGACAGGGACATTTGAGACACAAGAGAGTTGGACTAGAGAAGTACAGTTGCATATGAAAAGTGTTGGGTAGAGTTATTTTGATGTAATTTTGTCATTAAACTTCCACAGAATAGAAATTAATAAAAATTAGAAGAGAAATGACAAAAGCTTAATCATCATATTGTTGTTTGAGTTGTTTCTTTTTCCTCTGAAATTAGAGTACTTCTGCTCTGCACTGGTGAATGCATAACCGGCTATATGCAATGATGGTCACACCTCATCTGCCTATGCGGAAAACAGCAACTGTGCCTCCACTCCACTTCTCCAGTCACAGCAACTAGTGCTAGGTACTAATGAAAGCATATATAAATTCCATGGACTTTTGAAGCTGAAGAAAATAACTGTTGCTTGTAGTACTGTTCTTCTCTTGCAACGAGGCTTTCTCCTCTACTGTTGCAGGATTTGCAGATTTCTTCTACAAACGCAGTAGCACTAGTAACCTGTCATAGGCCACCACTTGAGACTGAAGTATTTCAGTGTATGGCACAATTCTCTCACAATATATGGGATTAAGCCCATTAGTGGTTACAGTGGTTGAAGTGGCCCTGTGAAGGCAAAATGCACTTGCAGACACAGATCTGAAAAGTCCTCTAAAAATTACAGTTCCAGACTCATGTTCCCTCTTTTCATAACTATATAATTTTCAAAGTCACCGTGTTTTTGTGCAGAGCCATCCAAATTCTCTTACAAAATCTTCCTGCCCACGGAAACAATTCTTCAGTACCAAACTACATAAAAACACTACACTGCCACTGTTACATCATCATGTACATTGTTCTAAACATACATCATTTGGCTTTGCCCAACAGAGAAAAGTCTGTATTAGCAACCAAACTTTGAGAACAAATTGAGGCTTTTGATGTGAATAGCACAGGTCTACTTCCAGGCACCTTTCCAAACTTACGTGTAACCCAGGAAGGACCCTAGATATTCACTTCACTATTTTTCTGAAGAGGCGGCAAAACAATTCAGAACCTATTTCTGCTTACATAGAAATGCTTCACAATTTCCTCCCTGCAGCCAAGACTGTTTTTTCTAGTCACTTATAATCATTGAAAGGGTCAAGGTCATAATCTGTAGCTTTGTAAATTAAAAATTCTTTTCTACAAACACTCTGTATTAAGAGAGTTGTGTCCAATGTTTGCTGTGTCTCATAAGCATGTATCTGAGTTACAAAAAGCAGTGCAACCATTTCAAATAGAACAATCTTTAAACCAGAGGAAATTCTGTAGGAAGACAGGAAAAAAAGCTTCAGAAAAATGGAAAGCAACACAGCTGTTCCACCTTTGTTTCCACTTCGAGATAAAAACCTGGGAGCTTGGAAATACTCAACACATTTGTTACATTATAATTCTTGGATGTGTGCTCCGTTTTGTATCGAGAGGTAGGTTGCATGAACAAAGCAGCAATGCAGTAAAATAACTCTTCTCCTGGAAGCATTTAAGTCATGAAGGCAGCTGGTATCTAACAGTGAACAAAATTACAAATTAAGCCAATAAAGTGTTTATAAAATCTAAAACTCCTAGTAGTTAAATAGCAATTTAGCATTGCTTTATAGGCACTAGATGCTTTCACTTCACCTGGCACTGCACTCAGTGAAGTGTGTGTCACTCTGTGAAGAGTTTATTTTACAGCATGGCAAATGAAATATTCAGATAACTTTTCCTAGTAGCTTAGCTGGTTCATGTTTCCTGTTAATCTACAAATGTGCTATATCATTCTCTTGACAAAATGTAAGTATTAAAAAATGCCAGAGTGGTGGGGAGAGAGAAGGATTAGACCCTGAAAACAGGGTTGCATAGCTGTGCCAGTATTGTTGTTCCCTGTGTTTACAGAAGCTCTGGGAGAGGTTGCGTATTCTGATGAGACAGACTACCTTACTTTAACTCCGTACACATACACATACGCACTCTAATGTCCTCTCCTTATCTCCTCTTACGGAATGAGGGAAACCTCCTTTGGAAAAACTTCAAGAGTAAAAATTCTCAGATACATTTTAATCCACACACTCATCTGCAGGCAGGCAGCCAGAGGGACTCACTGCTGGAACACAGTGCAGGGTATTTCCAAAATAACTGACCATCCAAGTATGCTTCTAGATTTGAAAAAAAACTTGAGCTGTGTTGTTTAAACCTTTCAAAGCTTTAATACAAGGTGGCTGACAGACCCTCTGGATCTATTTTGGTCACCCTTCAGACTGAGACTCCTTCCAGCTAGTTATCATTAATACTTCCCAGACACAGTCAAGCATCTCTTGACACTTGCAAACTGCTCAGATAAGTGGCTGAACACCTTTTCAGAACTCGTTGAAGAGAACATCTCAGGACGTACCTTACCTACCACTGGTCACTTTGGACACAACCTAGGTCTCACTAGAGACAAAGACAGACATGGAGAGACATCCATTGACACCTAAACTGTAAACGACTGATGAGAAAGACAAAGCATGTCAAAAGCTGTGAAAAAGAAAAGAAGATTACTTCAGTAAGTATAGTTTTAAATATATATATATATCTCTTTCTCCAATCTACATCCTTTAATACTGGTTACTTTACGAAACAGTCTAGACATGTGGCAGGAACAATCCTTAGTGATTTGACAGAAGGCACTACACAGCTGTGAATTCAACAACTACTGAACTAGCTATCCTAGTCAGACATTTATCTATTACAGGAAAACAATTAGCAATACTATGTGGATTACAGTGCAATTGTTTAAATGGATGCAAATGAAAATACTATCATTCTCGGTTTTACTTCAAGCACAGCTACATCTTGCTCTAGACTCAAAATATGAGTCTACTTGGCTCTAGGGATACCAAGGTCATTTGTATACTCACATTGCTCTGTGCATCATGGTACAGAGTAAAATCAAGCTCAGAAAGCAACTTACCACTGGGGCAAGGCTCGCTCCTTTATAATCAGCATTACTGTGGTGAGTACAGGCGCAGAGGGTTTCCAAACTAGATCTGGTTTGTAGCCATTCAGCTGATAAAGAAAGAACCCCTCACAGTCATATCTTTAACTGCAAAGTACAGATGTGCAGGAATGTTTTATCTTCTACATTAAAGAAACATTATTATTTTAATTATTAATCTCTTTGTCTTTTTTCGCAGCCATATATTTCAGAACTAATATTTTAACCTCTTCCCTAAACTCTGTAGCAGTCACTCCTATCCAGTCCTTTCTACAATCCTTTTTCAGTCCTTGAACAACTTACTCCTTTTTTTTTTTATAAACGTTAATGTTTCTTTTAAGTGGCTGAAACGACCAAGATTCATAGCTTTAAAATTCTTAGTACTATGATTCCCTTTTGGCATTAACTGCAGTTATTCAATGACAAGGATATTTCAGAACTGTGCTTAAAAACAACTGCAGTATATACAAGGCCACAGGACAGCAAGAGAAGAACAGCTTAACTGACCAAAATACATCCATACTTACCTAACAAGAAAACCAGACATATGAAAGTCTTCAAGAGCTTGGTTCACGTGGATTTTTTTAATTAGTGGGGGCTTTTTTCCATCACCTCACACTCCCTGCACACCTCCCTGTAAGCACTCAGTAAACTAAACCACCACAACTGGGCAATCTTGCTCTTCAGAATTGCTGTGTTGATGGACACCTTCACACTTCAGTCCAAATTCAAGTTTATCCTGTCTCCTTTAGTTTCTTCAGCACTGTAAATAATGTGATAGTTTTCTGACAAGACTGCAAAAGGCCATTTTTGTTGCAGTTATTTTAGAGCAATATTTGGTCAAGCTACTTCTGAGTTATTATAGCTTATAAAAATTATCACTTCCCTATATATCTCCAGTACAGAAAATTTGCATTCACAAAAACCATGCTGAAGTTTCAAGCACTGTGTGTTATCTGTGTTTCAGTAGGAATTTAAAAATACATACACGGAAGATTACAGATTGTGTATGGGACTGATCTTCTGATCTGAGGTGGCCTTAGCATTGCTATCCAAATAGTTACTGACTTCTCAAATTAAGAAACTAAATGATGCACTGATGTAATCTCAGGCTTCAGTTGCCCTACTAGAAAACAGGTCCCATTCCACACCAGCAAAGACAAGTGTGTGGTTGAAGCCAAAATTCAACATAGAGAACAACTGGCATCAAGGCAAAAAGTAATCCACCATGGGTGAATGTTTATAACTAGTAACCCCACTTATGAAAGTGAGGGCTGGAAAACAAAGGCTACAAGTCTGTATTCATAACAAAATGTTCCCCTTTTATTATGAGATTGTCCATTATTTTTTTGTGTTCGGAGCTCTTCATCTTTACAAACAGTAATCTGAGAACCATCTTTTGGAATTGCTTACATGTAAGATGTCCATCTTGCATGGTTATAAAAGCAGGTGAAAATACAAGAGAAATTGTCCTCAATTTAATTCAATTCCGAGTGCTTTTCAACAGCTCAGATTCTCTGTCTTTTTACTACTGTAACCTCATCCCCATTTGCTTCAGAATCTAGTATCCAGCCTCTCTCCCAGGACACAGAAATGAAACACGTAGGAAATATATACATCCACCGTGGAATGTTTACTAGGTTTTGAGCTTGAAGGCACAGAATAGACAAAGGATCTTGTAAGCTTTAAAAAATGAATTTAAAATATACTCTTCTTCTTTAGCTACTTAAGGGGAAAAAAGTATTGAAGAATAGAAATGCACTTGCTGGTCATCACCTCTGCTCAATATCTGTATTTGGTACTGTGCATTTCAAGTTTTTCCTGCTCACACACAAAAGGTACCTTAAAATTATTGTTAGCTGTACGTATCCACAAAAAAACCCAACAAAGTGTCCTCAAAAAATTATGATGACCAAAGAACTGGAGAACCTGCGTTATGAGGAAAGACTGAAGGAGTTAGGTCTTTTCTCCTTGGGAAAAGTAAGTCTTGGCAGGAACCTCATCACAGTATTGCAGTAGTTACAAGGCTGCTACAAAGATGACAGAGATTCTCCCTTCACAAGGAATCACACAGAGAAGACAAGGGGCAACAGGCACAAGCTGCACCAGAAGAGGTTTCATCTTGATATAAGAAATAATTTTATTATGGTGAAGACAATCAATCACAAGAACCACCTCCCCAGGGACATGGAGGAGTTCCTATTGCTAGAAGTTTTCAGGATGCAATTGGACAGGGCGCTCATTCTCATCCAGACTCCCTTTCCCATGAAAGGTGGAACCAGATCTTTTCAGGCCCCTTCCAGCCCAGGCTATTCTACAAAAATCATGCTGTTGTACTGATTTCATCAGGAAGTTTGTAATCTATTTGTCACAAGCTATTATAAGTCACTTTTACTGTAACGCTCTATGCAGAGGGGATTTAGTCTTCATGTCTTTTCATTTAAAATAGTTAGCAATCAGACTTTAAAAAGCAAATTCAAAGCCAAAATGTTTCTTCTACCCTTGAAAGCAAGCAGTCAGGAAAGAAACATTATGAAACAACAATATATATTTCTTGGCTGGCAAAAGTCTCACTGTACATGGGCAATCTAACTTGAAGTCTGGAGAGAAGCATCCCTGACACTGCTGTGACAATCCATGAATAAGACAGATGCACTTGTATTGAAGCATTTCACACTGTTGCTGCCCAGTAATGCTATCAGCAATGTTTTACAGACTCTTGATCAAGCAGTAGCTAACAATGTAAGCACATACTCACCTGTGCTTCCTGGCAACTTAATCCTTCAGCGGCTGCTATAGCTGAAAGAGAAAAACCCAAAGAACAGCGGAAGAAGACCAGCCATAAGCACTGACTGAGTACAATATGAAGATATTTCACAATTCATATACTTTTGCCAGGATCTGGGTGTAATTTGCCAGTCAAAAGATACGTTAAACAACCTTTCTCACCTTGCCCCTCCAAAGATGGTCTGAAAAGACAGAAAGTTTGGACACGTTCTGGTACTATAATTAGGTTATAATTTCTTTTTGCTAGATTTGATAATTTTCCTTAAAGAACAATATACAAATCCCTTATAATCCAAGTACTCCAATATCACTGCCCAATCTACGTTATATGTAAAAATTACCAACTCCTCTACCACATCATGCAAATCACAGTGTATGAAGGAAAGAACTCTTTAGCAAGATCCAAGATTACCAGCTTTTTCAGGGAACTTCAGTAGGACTTGGGGAAATAAGTTCATTTCTGTTTCTGTATGTCTTCTTCCTACTTCTAAAAAGAGCCATATTTTAGGGATTCACTGAATAACTCTAGGTTAATCAAACCCTCCTACACAGTCTTGAGGCTTAGCCACTAGTAATTTTATATTTAAGATTTTATCTTCAATCAATTTTTTTAAGCAAAAATTCCAGTTAATCTAATAGAAAACCAGCATCTGATACACAGATTTGCATTGCTGACTAGACACACTGAACCAGATCTCAACTACAATTAAGTCAACTGATGTTATCATATAAAACAGTGAGTGTAGCAGCCTGTACCTACAGCATGTGTTAAAGAGATGTTTCAAGTCACATCGTTGACGTTTATAAGAAGGTCCTTTATAGGAATTAATAAAGGCAGACCCTTCACAACTATGTATCTAACGAATCTAAGCAAATCTTAAGTTGTTTGAGCTCTTAAGAGCTGGTAGAATAGTTACAGCAGTTCTGCCCTCCAACCTGCACTTTCATTTACATTATAAGGATGTGTTAAAAAAGAAGGAAAGAATAAGAAAGAGAAAATAAGAGAGGGACTGGCATTGTAATGATCATATTTACCTGAATTCCAACCAGTAAAAAGTACTTTTACTTATGCTTCATTTCGCCAGGTCTCCATGTTAATTAGCCTTTTAAAAAGAGTTATACTAAAATAGAACTAAGAGAGCAGACAGGGAGAAAACTCAACAAATGAGAGCGCACGAGAATCTGCCTCTATCTCAAATAGATTTAGCCTACATCTGACACACTCAGCTTCTTGGCACTAGGATTGTTTCCATTTCTGTATCCCTTCACCCTAAAAAGTTCTGCTTTCTATATACCCAGTTTGGCATCCAGACTAATCATTAACAATATCTGATCCTCCACAGTGTTCAGTGGAAGAAACCTGATATAAAAGTCCCAGCACTGCCATTTACTCCTAACCATCCAAGATGGTTTACCTTTTCTGCCGTATATATTTTGATGCAAAACATGCATTTTTTTTTTATTTCATGTAATGCAGATAATACTCTGTTTAATTTTTTTAGCTTTAAAAGAAGCAAACAGAAGTTGATCTGAGAAACTTTTGAATTAAAAAAAAGCCCAAACTAACCCACACACTCTCTTTGTTCGGGTGCTAAGGAAAATCTCCCTTTGAGCTACCCCAGAATGTGTGAAGGAAAAATGAGGCTTTTGAAGCATTATGATTTCAGGCTGCAGGACAAACCTCACTGATTATTTACTGTAGCATTTAGCTGTTGAAATCATATGTACTGAATGGTGATCCCAGGAGAATGCTATACCAGAAACAGGGCTGCAGCTATAAAGTGTTATTATGGATTCCTCAATGGGAGATTCCACTTGAAATGCCACAGGAGGAAGGAGTTTAACATTAACATTGTGACAAATTTCATACTGAATCAAGGGCACATCAGCTAGCAGGAGGTACTCATCACATCCTAGGCTGATCAGAGCACAGTGTTCTGAGCCACACTGGCCATTACATCATCCCTCTCCTGTTACTTGATGGCCTTGTGTCCTGAAGGTTTTCAAGATCCAATAGTCTCCATCATGGCCTTGGTGGGGAAAACTGAAGGTAAAGAAGGGGAAGGAGGCCTGGCCAAGCAGGTCCAGATTTCAAGAAAGATACTCCATGGTGCTTTCTGTGTGATTCCAGTGATTACCAACCAAATCAGGCCAGAGGGGAAAAGAGCCATACACTGGGAACAGTGAGATCTGAAGAACCAAAATACAAGCCTCAAGGCTTTTAGACAGCAGATGCACAGTTGCCATACATACACGCCACCAATCTGTCAGGTACTATAAATAACTCACACTCAAAACCTGCGTTTCCAAGTTAAATATTGACATGATAATATGCTTATCTCTTAACATTCCCCTGCAGCAGACACAGGAGAAGTAATCACTTCTGCCTTTTCATTCATGCTTTTCCAGCCCAAGGACGTGGCAACTCTATGACAGAGAGTTCTCAAAGCTTCCACCATGTCTCTCTTCCTCAGAAGTATCCAGTCCAATGGATATCACTTCTTTTTTCTGAAGCAAGATAATGACTAGCTTCTCATATACAAAATGGATGTAACAACAGAAGACCAATTCCTTTGGAAGGACTAAGTGCACATTGACAGGAAAGGACACAGCCTTTTGGTTTTAAATGAACAGAAACTTCCACCTTCCTCTATTCCTGTACATTTCAATTTACTCTGGTCACTGGAAGAATTATATGCTGCTTGAACTAATGCTTAGTGTATACTCCCAATCATTACAACCAGGTTCAGGTATGCTTCCCTTGTTCTCTACTGTCAGGGGCCAAACAATAGGATGCTGGGCAAACACAGAAGTATTTTACTGTAGCTATGAGTTAGGAAGCAATGAGAAAATGTAATTAACAGTAAAATACATCCTTAGTAGAGTCAGGAGCTTTGGGATTACATTATTTAAATGCAATAATAAGACAAACATACTAAGGCAGTAACTATAAAATCACTTTGACAGATTTAGTTGAAATTTTTCAGTACAGGCACACCCATTGTGACAAATGTTAGCTGTGTGAAAGGACAGAAGTTCAGCTGCATAATTGCACAATTTGCATAAAGCCAAGTTTTTTTAAAGAAAACTACAAACAAAACCAACCCACACCACAGAAAATAACCACATTGTCCAAAGTATCTTCATTAACAAAAACCAGAATACAAGATAATGACAGAGTACTACTCAGCATCAAAGATCAAGACATCAGCACAGCAAGCAGTATCAAGTTTTTTATATGTGACTAGAAGAGCCCAAATAACCTTGTTTTGTAAATGGTCATAGAAAGTTTGTCTCAAGTCTGAAGCAAGCAAGCAAAAAAAGCACAGGTATGTCTATCCAAAATTCAGTGAGTGGGCTACAGAAGCTGCCATCATAACAAAACTATAAAAAGCTTGATGGGTAACTCTCGTTTTCTAACTTCTAATTTTTTCCTTTTTTTGCATCTGTTTACTACTGCAGCAGCTATAAACTACTTTGCTAAATGTTCAAGGCCTCTTAGGCACTGCAGTGAAGCCAAAATGTAACATGTTACAAAGAGGTGCAAAATAAGAAGCTAGATAAAAGTTTTGACTCTGTTTCAGGAATGATGTGCAAAAAAAGAGAAAGAAACATAAAAAGAAACAGTATGATTTTCACATGATATGTTTCTTAAATTGATCAGATCTATACAATGTTACAAAGAAAACTGCAGAGGGGAAAGTGATAGAGTAAGAACCTGAAGAATCCTTAAGAATAGAGGAACATTCTTAAGTCACTAAAGAGAGCAGAGGAAAACTCTAGTAAAACAGTTCACTTCCATGCTCTGGATTACAGAAGACAGCTGAGAGCAAGAAAAAAGATACAGACAGAGTGCTGATACTTAAGTTTTTACAGATAATCATTATATAGGGGTTTATTGGGCATACACAGACTAGAAGTGTACAGTACATTGTACAAGAACAGGAAGAGCTGTAACAGAACTCCCCTTACTAAGGAAAAGCAATGAGTTCAGATGTGAAAGTCAATCATTGAAGTGACAAACAGGAGAGGTCAAAGATGCTGGGACTAAAACACATTCATGCTTATGGCAGAGAGGAAAAAGAATGAAAAACTGGATGGCAGGAGGAAGGAGAGGCAAATCAAAGACTGCGACATGAAACCTAGAAGCGTAAAGTAGCTGGAGAGATCAACTTGAAGGGAAAAGGTGATGAGGACAAGTCACTCTTTTCACCCCCCGCTTAATAAGCCTAACCATCATGACCTGTCTAGACAGTTACGCCAAGAACTCTGGCTACCTTATTTGTTTCCTTTGCAGTCCAACATCCCTGACAGTTTTACATTATAAGCTACACCCTACAACCCTCGTGCAAGCTAAAAATTCAAAAATAAACATGAGAAGGATGTTGACATCTGGAACTTAGCATTAAAACTGAAATCTGCAGTGCTCATTATTGCAAAACACATTGATAGTTTGATCTGTGAGGATCTCCTAAACCACATAAAGCAATACAACAGCAAGTGTGATATATAAATTACCTCTCAAGATTAAGGTCATCGTCTTAGCTATTAACTCTCAGAATATCCGCTCTTGATTTCCTGTTTCACCTAGCAAGCTTACTCTTTACAACTTTTACAAACCCACCCACCTTTTGCTTATATATATGCAAGGTTGCATAGAGACCGATGGTATGGCATTAGACTTGTTCACATAGTACGAGATTGCTTTGTTTGCTGTAACAGCTGAGTTTCAGGATAATTGCTTATAGTGATCTCAACACATTGTCAGCAAAGTCCTCATTCCAACAATGTCAAATTCCATGCTGTTTTCAAATAAGCGTAGTGGCAAGAGCTATGGAAAGAACTGCTACCAAAAAGTCTTTTGGGACCTCACATAACAATTACACTATAATAAGAATGGAAGCCAATGATGCTTGCACATCTGCATCATCAGGATCATATCTGCTGTGTATACTAGTTGCCTGCAGAATGTCTCTCTGGTTTGCTTTAAAAAATAATGACAGTTTTACAGCATCATCAAAACATTTATTAAGGTAGTGACATATCAAGTAGGATGTGTACCTGTGTTAAGACAGTAAACAAGTCAGAAGTTCTGAACTAAATACAGCACTGTCCCATCGCAGACCACTGGCAAAAAAACCCTCAGCCAAATTATAAATAGTTGTTTGTTCAAAAATTACTGTGTATCTTCTGCACAGTCTGTTTGGAACTAAGCAACTCTCTGAAGACTGACGTCCATAAATTGAGTTACTGAACACCAGGCCAAATTTTCAGCTCCAAAACATCCAGTGTTTTTTTCAGGTAATAGCCATCACCAGGAAACAGGTGTCAGGCAGAAAACGCATCTACAAGAGAGAGGTGAGTGCACTGTTTTGTTTACTGACACACCAGCTTTCAGCACTTTTAACGAGTTGAGAGCGGAACAGAAGCCAACAGCG
>NW_010209056.1:0-3837 GCF_000695765.1 Mesitornis unicolor
ATTCTTAGCTAAATAGGCTGCAAATCCCCAATCCTTATTTGAATCCTTGACGGTTTTGAATTTTTTTCTTTTTACAGGTAACATTTTGGATGTCAGCTCTCTGCTAACTCAATTGTTTTGGTTGGTTGTCTCTGCTAAACTGAAAACAGCAATTTTCTTTAATCTGCAGCTTTTAAAATATATTTCCCATAATTATCTGCTGTATGGTATTCCTCCCTGCAGTATCTGCTCTGTAATTCGCAATGGATTTCTAGCTGCTTTAAAGTGATCTGAGATACTAATCCATTACAATATTTTGGATGAATCTTCATTTGATTTGGTAGCAAGCCTGTAGATTTTTACAAGAAAAGGTATCTAGCCTCAATCAATTCCATAGTCGTTCTTTATGATATTATTTTAATTCTATCCCTTATAGGTAACTAATACCTGCAGCAGCTGCATGTCTTCCTTTAGGGACTCTTTTTGAAAAACAGATACATTTAAGTATCTCAAAGAGGAAAATGGACCAAATTCATGTAGTTTGCAAAGACACTAAGATAACCTGGCTCAATTCCCAGTTAGGTATAAAAGGGAGATGTGTTGGGAAATCTAACTAAACTCCTGAGAGAAAGGTGTTCAGCCTGGCTAAATCCAGCTACTTTCAAGCATCACTTACCTACCTCTGGAAGACCCTGACTTCATTGCATGCCACATTATGTGACATGAAAGCTCTTAGACATTCTAATACCTGTGCCTGGAAGGGGAATGCCTGTTTCCCATCTGAGGCTTTACTGTCTGGTACTTCTTTCAAATAGGCAACATTTAAGTCCTGACAGTAGCCTGGAAAGTTGTGCTCAACACTAGCAACTAGCTTCTCTTGATCTACTGATGCTCTGTTCCTTCTCCTTGAACCTTTTTATAAGTATGTTTGAGGGGATCATGGAAAAGGGACTGGTCTGGGTGCTGATCTCTTCATTTGAGAAGTACAGCAAAAATCTCAAGACCATGGGCAATGGGAAGCCATCTCCTTGCCTAATGGGGAGAGGAGTCTTCTGCATTCTGCCACTGGCGTTCCGTACTCCCCAAGAAGAGTCTGAACATTACAGAGGACTGTTGCTGGTTTGAAACAAAACCAAGGCTGAAATTAAGGCTGTTTCCCGTAGGCAACTGCCATAATTATGAGGCTAAAGTCAGGCTTTTGCTCAACTCCTTTCCTCTGGCTTTTGCTCCCAGCAGCATGGGGTTCAGCTTTTACAGTGAGACAAGAGAATGCCCTAATTTTCAGACCACAGAATGCCATTAATTCAGGTATTCTCTGGGGCTCAATCTTCTTTAGATCGGGGAAGCACAGAGCCATCACTTAAGTCATCCTACCTCCTGAGCACTTTTGTTTATCATTAGGCTATTGCATTGAAGATAAGTATCACTGCTACCACACACAGCTCCATTAAAAGTTATCAGACTTACAAGAGCAGGAGTAGACTGCAACAGGAGCAATCTGAATCATCCCTTAAAGTTGTCTAAATACCCTACACAGTCAGAGGGAATCACCTAAATTAAGCATAAAGGGTTCAACTAGCATGGATTTTACATAATTTTTTAATGGCATGGATTCAGAAACTGGGGGAATCAAGTTCACATCTGGCCACAGAACAACAGCATTGGCTAAGAAAGAACTGAAATACCTATCTGGCAGTGCACATCATGATCAAACTTTATTGTGATTGTGAGAAGTCAAATCAGGTCACTTATCTTGGCGAAAAGATAGTCACATTATTTTATGCTGTTTTATGTGTAAGATGCTCTTGCAAAACAAATGACAGTGAAGAATCATTTCCAGATATCTACTGTTCTTCAGGGATCCCTTTATCTTCAATTTTCACATTCTCTTACTTTCCTTTCCATTAAGACAGGGAAGATGAAAGTCACATGGCCCTTGTGGGTTGGCTAAACTGTGTGATGAGTTGCAATCTAGAAGCTCGCTGCTGTTTGCCATGCAGATGGTGGCTATCGCTCTGATTAACATGTAGTCAACCTCATAGATATGTATCTGAATAGAATGTGAATAGAATGTGTCAGGCAACGGTTTGGACAACGGTCTATAAATGGATTTCATTAATACTGCACTAATAACTCAGTGCATTAGCAGAAAGAAAAGCATATAGGAAACACAGGATGGAAGCCTTTATCTGGGTACTTGTTTGTTTCTACTTTGGGGTGATAAAGCACTGGAGTCTATGTCTTGATTGCTGAAGTTGGTGTGCAAGAGTAATACAGCAAATAACTGATAAATCCAGGTCAATATTTTTTTATTTCTTTACGAAATTATGTGAATATATTTTTTAATTCTTCCATGTAACTTCCATTCACTCAGTTTAGGATCAGTGAACAAAATGGATCCTGATTCATGTGTTGTTCACCAAATTCCACTTTTATATTGAAGTTAGAATGTCATAAAATGTGGGATTCATGATGAGTGTCAAGACAAACAAAACAATCTCCTGCAATATACATTTCGCTTAAAAGGCATGCAGCAGGAAGGAAAGAAGGAAATAAATTATTTTACAATAAGGATTTTTCAAACAACCACAGGGCTGACGGCTGCATGCTTTCACTTTGTGTAGCCCCTTTACTTCAACAGAAAAATTATAGGAAAAATTATGCACAGAGAAACTGACTTACTGGTGGATTCCTCTCCTGCTTTCTTCTTTTTTCATCTCTTTAAAGCTCTTTGTTTATGTAAGATCTATGGGGAGAAAACAGTGCAGCTGTGGCTGGATTGTCACTGGGACAATGCTAATTCGGTGAAAAGGAGCAATGCTCTTTACAGTGTGGTGACAGATGCAAGAAGTTTACTTGGGCTTTAGGGGAGAGACAAGCACTTGAAGAGAGTTCCATTGCAGACTACAAAATCTACTCAGGAAGCCTCCTGGACTGACAGTGGTCAGAGGCTATGGGTGCTGGGGGATGTGTACAATAAATGCCTGCCCTGTTCTCACTATCCCTAGGTATTTGCTCACAGCCACCACTGGGAACACAATACGGGTTTAGAAGCAGCGATTAAGCTTTTCTTAGTGGACTGAGATTTTAAAGAAAAAAAAAATCTGCCTTATAACTAGGCAGAAGACTAGAAAAAAATCTGGGTATCTCTAAGAAACATTTGAAGTCAGTTCAACAAATATTAACTCTGAAAAACTTATTAGGGAAGTCTTCATCTCTGACTTTAACTTTATAATATATGCCTACAGGTCTGTAAGTCAAATACCTCCTAACATATTTCTCCCTAGAAAGTTTCATTTATTTATTTTGGTTTTTTTCACACAGATATTTAGAAGCTCAGTTAGGATCTTACAGTGTGGAACAGTTAAATAGTGTACAGTTATATGAGCATTTAACAGCTAAAACTACAGCATTCATTTTATGTACAAACTTGTCTATAGTGTATAAACAGTCTGAATCATAATGCTGTGCAAATGAATGTGAATAGTCAGCAGTGAGGCAGAGCTGTTACATCTCACTCAGGGAACTATTGTTTAGCATGTACATAATATTTTAATCCTGAAAGACTTTCATGAGCAGCCATTCATTCATCTCTGAAAGATGCCTCAAAGCCAAGCAGGTAAATTTTACCATATCTGTTTATAAACATGAAAGACAGAGAGGGTAGGGAAGTTAAGTGACTCACCCAAAGGCAATTAAAAAAAAAAGAAAGTCAGTATCAGAGACATAATTATAAGCCAAGCACACCTAATTATTTCTAGACTGCGTTTAGAGTAGGAGCCTGAGGCCATGCAAGTCTGAATACTTGTGTCAGCATTTCAAACATGAGGTTGTGGTGACCTCTGGAAATAGCCAGGG
>NW_010209056.1:3868-4550 GCF_000695765.1 Mesitornis unicolor
TTTGGATTATATTATTCCTTAGTGCAGCACGCCTGATCCAAACACTCTGTGATCCTTTCAGCAATGTTTCCACCAATCCTTGCAGTATGACGAACACACACAGAATTATCCTTGAGCACCTCTGCCCTGTGACTGAGTGGGATTTGTTGGTAAAATAAAAATTCCTACTGTCAGCAGTATGGATGCATGAGATGTTAATGATGGAGCACAAGCTGGGCTGGACCTGATAGTTTCCTATTCTGAAAGTGTCAGGTGGGTGTGGATGCCACCTTTAACTCTCATGATTTGACCATAATACTGCATCCTTGCTCCTTTTATCCCTGTCACTTCCGTCATGTGGAATCTCTCTCAGAAATTCAGTCTTTGAAGCTTACTCTTGTCAGCCCCACAAAAATAAAGCCCTATGTGCATGCCTGTAGAAAATGTAGCTTTGACTGTTGCCTGTTGACTGTTCCCTCATGATGAAGCAATTAATCTCATTCTCTCAACACCATCGTCATCTCTTCAGTCCTTATCAGCTTCATCACACAAACTCTGCATAGGAGTGCTACATTCTCCATAACCCTTCTGCATAGCAATACAGTTCTACCTTATCTCTCACAACATTTGTTAATCATTTTTTCACACTTTTCCTATGCCTTTTATCTCCAATCACATCTGTGCAGTTATTGTTACCTCTCTT